>NC_063168.1:56745397-57014567 GCF_023159225.1 Perognathus longimembris pacificus
CATACATTATCTCTCTTCTGGGAAGAAGACTGCAAGTCTATGAATAACAATATGTAGTGCTAACCAGACAGCAACTATTCGACATTGATGTATGCCAAGAAAAACAGAGATTGAAGGTAAGGAAAAAGAAAAGACCTGGTTATATGTATGGAGTCCCTGAGATTGGGTCACAACTAGAGCTCCTAGGCACAATATTCAATTTCCTTTATTTGTTTTTGTTGCCAGTCCTGGGGCGTGGACTCAGGGCCTGAGCACTGTCCCTGGCTTCTTATTGCTCAAGGCTAGCACTCTACCTCTTGAGCCACAGCTCCACTTCTGGCTTTTTCCCATATATGTGGTGCTGAGGAATCAAACCCAGAGCTTCATGTATACAAGGCAAGTACTTTACCACTAGACCATATTCCCAGCCCCTCAATTTCCTTTCTTCCAGCTAGTATGGCTGTTAACTTCACGGGCTTGAGAGACACCTGGGAGATTAGGAAAGCATGACTCAGTGTATCTGTGAGTCCATTTCCAGAGGTAATTTCATCATTAAGGGTCCCTACCTAATTGGTAGTTAAATTCATAGATGGATTCAAAATCTGAATAGACTGTTGGGACCACAGGGAAGGCGTAGCTGAGTTGGGTCACTAATGCGTGCCCTGTAGGGTACATCTCAGTCATCTCCTCCTGTTACCTCTCTCTGCTTCCTGGCCATCCTGGCCCTATCAAGCCCCTCTGCCATGATGCTCTGCCTCACCATAAGCCCCAGAAACAATGGAACTGGCTAACCATGGATTCGAATTGTTGTAGAGTTGACTCCATCTTGACTAGGGAAACATGGTAGGAAATGTTGGAGGGAGTAGAGCTGACTTCATCTTGATTATTAGGTCAACCTGACCCCAAAATTCTGCTTCTGTAGATGGCTTGTTTGTTGCTTGCTATACCCCCTGCATCAACCCCCTAATCTGTGCTACACTTTTACCTTTATAAACCCTAATTTGAGGACTGCTCAGGGGACAGTGTCAGCGCCCAAGTCTGCATTGTGCCCTTGGCCGGTCAGCCCGCTTTTCACTGTCGCAGTTTCAGCTCCCGAGTCTGTGCTGCATCCCTGCCTAGTCAGTTCACTTTTTACTTCCCCAATAAATCCATCTTTTTCCTTGAGACTGAGTGGTGGACTCTTAGAGAGACCAACCCCATGACAAACCTCTGTCATAGTAAGACAAAGCCAAAATATATCCTTTGGCTTTCCTTTTCTTTTCTTTCTCCTTTTGCTGCACAATTATTTTTTGGTGGGGACATAAATAAGATGGTCTTTTTGAACTAACAGGGTCCAATTAATTGGCAACATACTTGGATTATACATATAATCATACTACTCTCACCTTGGCAAAAAGAGAAAGACATGATGTTTTGATACAGAAAATTTGATTATATGGGTTTGGATCAGATGGGGAGTGGGAAGTGGAATGACAACAGACAAAATGATACTACACTGGTTTAAAAAAGGTAGAGTATAATCGGTGCAGAGTATTTCATTTTAACTTATGCAGCTTCTGAATCATCACTACAATAAGGAGCATCTCTATAAATATTATTTTCATCATCACATCATCATCCTCATTTGAACATGCACTGTTTTAAAAATTCTAACTGAGCCAGACTTCATAGTATATACCGTAGTCCTAACTACTCAGGAGGCTGAAATCTGAGATCACAGTTCAAAGCCAGAAAACCAGAAGTGGTGCTGTAGCTCAAAGTGGCAGAGCACTAGCCTTGAGTGAAAAATCTCAGGGACAGTGCCCAGGCCCTAAACTCAAAAAAGGAAAAAAATCTAGCTGAGCCAGTTATCAATAGCTCACACCGTAATCCTAGCTATTAGGGAGGTAAGAGAATTGCTGCTTGAGGCCAGACTCTGACAAGAGTTTAAGAGACTCCCATCTCAGCTCAGCTGATGAGAAAGGTGGGTAAGGTGGCTATTTAGGAAGCATAAATAGGAGGATCACCATTTAGGCCTACCCAGGCATATGTGCAAGACCCTAAGTTAAAAAAAGATAGTAAAGAGCGTGGTTCAAGTAGAAAAGTGCCTGACTAGTAAGTACAGGCCAGTACCCTAGTACTACTAGTACTACTAACCAAAGGAGAAAAAAAAAAGAAAAAAGAAAAGAGAAAGGAAAAAGCAGAGAGAACAAAGGGAGAAGGGACAAGAAAAAGTGAAAATGACTTCATGAGAGAGCATGCTTCTAACTGACTGTCCTCCAGTTCCATTCCTTCTGTGAATTTTATTATTTACCCTTAGGTTTGATACAACATTTTTGTTTTAAGTTTGACATATCTCACTTAAAAATCCTTTCCAAACCTGTCGTGATTTAGAACCTGCCACTTGAGCCTTCAATGTAACTGCCCATGGTTGTAAGTTATAGCCCAGATTGTTGATAACTGACCAAATTGGGCACATCACCTGACTACCACACCTGCATTCCTTCAGCAAGAACAGGACAAGATTAATCTTTTCCCAAAGGGACTCCTCCAGCTTATTTTGTCCAGCTTTAACAATTTATCACTCTATCCAGTGCCGGAAGGGAAGAGATTTTTACGGAAATTAAAACAATTTTTAAAACATTGTTTTATATAAATATATATACATATGTAATTTTAAATCATTTTCTTATTCTTCAGGGATGGAGTAGTTCAACAAACAGCAGTATCAAACTTTGAATCAGAGGAACTGGCAAAAGTTCAGACTATGAGCTAAGTGGCTCAATTGTGACAAAACAAAAAGGATAAATTTTCATTCATCCTGTCACATGACTTGGCTAGTTTCCAAAATTCCTGGATTAAAGGGTTGACAATATTTTTTCACAGAAACCATCCTGCATACAGAGAAAGAACTCCCTCACTTTGTTCGTCAGGTAGAAAGTAAAACAACTCTCTGTAGATGACAGGATGAGTAAGAGCAAAGAAAGAGTGAACTGCTTAAATGTACACAGTGATTTGATTCTTCTTTTAAGTTCATGTTTGGCACACAAAGTGTGCTTTTATGTCTGCATTTGAGGTACTAGGATTTGAACTCAGGGCCTAGGTGGTATCTCTGCTTTTTCACTCAAGGCTGGCATTCTCCCACTTGAGAGCCATACTTCCAACTTTTGGGGTGTTAATTGTCAGGCATGACTTTCCAGCGATTCTCAGATTTCAACTTTCTGAGTAGCTAGGATTACAAGCATGAGCCACCAGTACCTGGCAAAGTCCATTTTTTTAAATACAAAAGACAGAATCTTCAAAATTCATGCTGACACGTTTCAAACTGAAACACTATATAAAATATTTCAGATTTATAGCCAGAGCCTAGGATTACACTGTAATCCTAGCTACTCAGGAGGCTGAGATCTGAGGATCATGGTTCGTTCAAAGCCAGACTGGGTAGGAAAGTCCGTGATACTTATCTGCAATTAACCACCAGAAAACCAGAAGTGACACTGTGGCTCAAGTGGTAGAGCACTAGCCTTGAGCTGAAGAGCTAAGAGACAGTGCCCAGGCCCAGAGTTCAAGCCCTACAACTGACAAAAAAAAAAAAAAAAACAGATTTAATTTTGTGCTTTTTTTTTTTTAAAGTTTAGTTTACCACTACCAAAGAAAAACAAATTCTGACTACATTACATGTCAAAGTTAATGGAAGAGATGAATACAAAGGAAATCATTTATAAATCAGTATTTTCTTCATTAATAAGTGAATTTACTCTAGTACCATTTCTACTAATTAAAGAGGCTAAGATTTTGACCAAATTTTTTTAAAAGATGTTAAACTTGTTTCATATAACTGCTCAAGTTGCTTACTTTCCTGATTTCTATCCATATTTTAAAATATTTTAAAAGACTTATCTAAATTGCAACAATCACCCTTTTGCAAACTGTCAGGCTTCCAGGCCATTGTCTGAAATCTGGAGAGAAGCTTCTACGACCTGAGATCCTGCCTGCCTGGAAGCCAGTAACACAAGGGCAGCACCCGTCTGCCACGAACCTGAGCAGAAGCTATGGACCCTGGGACTGCAGGTGAATCAGGCTGAATGTCTAGGCAGCTGAACCCAGAAAAAGTTCTTCTCTAGCAGCTCTGTGATCGCAGAGCCCCCTAGCAGCTCTCTCTTCTCAAGGAAGTTGATGATGGCAGTGTCTGCAACAATTCCCGACGTGATCTCATGGCATGTCGCTCCCCTTCTGACCCAGTGCTAAGGGCTTAGTTTCTTTTTAATAACAGTAATCTTTTTAACAGTTATACTCTTCTTAGACAAGGGAAGAGGGGAAGAGAACTTTCTTTTCTGGCCAGATAATTTCCAAGCATTTCTGTTTTGCTTTTTGCTCCCAATTTTCACTTAAATCTGGCTAACAGCAGCCAACAATAACGCTATGCTATCTTGAATGCTATGCTATCTGAATGCTACTATCTCCACTACATTAATTAGTCTGTTTAACTTCAACCATCCACAAAGTTTCAGGACATAGATAAAATGTAACCCAGATTTTTCTAGAATGCAATATGAATAGCCTTTCTGGCCCAGTTCCAAATAGAATCGGGTAAGCAGACCAGAGCAAAAACAGGGAAATGCCCCTAGCTACAAGGACCTATTTCCCCTTCACAGAACCAGAATCCTAATCCCCACCAGTTGCCTGTGGTTCATACCTGCAGTCCTAGCTACTCAGCAGGCTGTCCCCAAGACAATGGGGACAGGAAAGTCTGTGAGACTAATCTCAAACTACCAAAAAGCCAGAAGTGGAGCTATAGCTCAAACAGCTGAGTGCCATCCTTGAGTGAAAAAAAGCCCAGGGATGGTGCCCAGACCCTGAGTTCAGCCTTAGGAAAAGCACTCGTGTGTGCTTGTACACACACACACACACACACACACACACACACACACAATTGTAGTCCAGTAAGGGTAATAAAAGCCAGAAACCCTAACAACTTCAAGGCTGTCAGTCCTTTATGAACCACCAGCCTTTCAAAGCATACTTTAACATTACTAGGAAATCATTCCATACTACCTCCCTACTCTGTGGTTCTTTTCCTGCCTGCAAGGCAAAAACTTTCATAGTTGATAAACCACACCTTGTGTTTGTGGTGTTAAAGAAAACCAATCCTGCTGGGGGACCACTTTGGATCTGCTGAAACTAAGATTTTGGGGGACATTCTAGTAACCTTCCCACTCCTGAGTTGACTGGAGTTGAAAATTGGAAAGCATGCATGGCAGGCTAGGGAGTGACTCCCAGGCGATGTCTGGGGTGGGAGTTATGTGGAAGTGTATTAGAGTGTGTTCAGGTAGGGTGTGAACTCAGAGAAAGGAGGGAGGTAACTGCCTCCAGTTGTGCCAGTTACCTAGGTAACTAGATGGAGACTTTAACAGGTGAGGACACCTGCAGCCCTCCTGGGGGTGGACCACACAGATAACCTGTTTCTTTCTGGGTGCAAGCTTAAGAGCAGCAGTCCTATGGGACTGGCTCTTGTCTCATCCTTGCTCTCCCCAGCAGCCTGTGGGTGGAATCACTTTACAGTCCAGGCAAGATTAAGCTCTCCAAAAGAGAAACCAATGATTTGATTTTTATGTACAGGAAAAAAAGGGAGGAATGTAATATGGAGGTCAGATCTGGCCAGTGCCATCATTGGCTGTTGAGGGGTGTCAGATTGACTCCATCTCAGATTAGTTAAAGAGCAAAAGCCGACTCCATCTTCACTAAGATCTCCCCCACCGTATCCAGGGAATTTCCCCTTCACTGTGATAAGATTGTGTAAACTGCTTGACCACCTGAGTAGTGGAGCATTCAAGGTTAAACCTGTGCCTCCCATGAGTAGGCGTATCTGCCTGCATCATGTGAGCCCCATGTGAGCCCATGTGAGCCCCGCCAAATCTGTGCGTCAAGTCTAACTAAAATGATGTTGGTTCAAACAGTTGCTATGAGGCAGATTGTAACTCCATTGGCCACCTGCATGTGGCCTGGCCTGCTCTGTAAGTGTTGTAACCTCATTGGCCACCTCCATGTGGCAGGCTTGACCATGTGGTGTTTGCCTTTATAACCCGATGTGAGCATGGCCCAGGGCACGCGGTCCCAGCTCCCCAGTCTGGAACGTGACCCTGGCCAGTCAGTATACTTTTTACTTCCCCAATAAACCCATCTTTTTTTTTTTTTTTATAGTTTCTTTTTTTTTTTTTTTTCCTCAAATTTTTATTATCAAACTTACGTACAGAGAGGTTACAGTATCATACGTTGGGCATTGGATACATTTCTTGTACTGTTTGTTGCCTTGTCCCTCATGCCCCTCTCCCTCCCCCCCTTTCCCTCCCCCCCCCAGTTGTTCAGTTCACTTACACCAAACAGTTTTGCAAGTATTGCTTTTGTAGTTATTTCTCTTTTTTTACCCTGTGTCTCTCGAATTTGGTATTCCCTTTGAATTTCCTACTTCCAATACCAGTAAACACGGTTTCCAATATACTCAGATAAGATTACAGAGATAGTGTAGGTACAAACATAGGAAGGTGATACAAAACATCATCAATAATAGAAACTACACATACACATAGGACGTTGAAAGTAGTTATAACTGTGATATATCACTTGTTTCCATATCATGGAGTTCATTTCATTTAGCATCATCTTATGTGTTTCTAAGGGTATAGCTATTGGGCCTTGTGATGCTCTGCTATGGCTTGCCTAAACCTGTACTAATTATTCCCAATAAGGGAGGCCATAGAGTCCATGTTTCTTTGGGTCTGGCTCACTTCACTTAGTATAACTTTTTCCAAGTCCTTCCATTTCCTTACAAATGGAACAATGTCATTCTTTCTGATAGAGGCATAAAATTCCATTGTGTAAATGTACCACATTTTCCTGATCCATTCATCTATGGAGGGGCATCTGGTAAACCCATCTTTTTACTTGAAAAAAAAAGAAGACCAACCACCACTACTACTCCAGTATCATTACATGATATAGAAGTAAAACATACCTTGGTGATCTAGGAAGACCTACATTAACCAGCACACAAGCTGAGCAAGTACGTGGGCCTGAGTGGCTATTATTTCCATTGACTGTTACAGTCTAAAGGCTTTCCCCAAAATTCATATGAAACTTAACAGCCACTGTAAAAGTACTGAGCAGTAGGCATTTGGAGATGTTTAAATCACAGAGTGGAATTCTGCCGAATAGGAATTAGGATCCTTATTAAGGGGCTTGAGAGAATGGGTTCACTCTCTTCTACCATTTATGGACAACTAGACAGCACCATCTAAATGATAAAGGGGCCACATCTTGATCTTGAACTTCTCAGTCTTGAGCACAGTGCGAAAATAAACACAGACTAAGACACTCACTATGAAATCCTACATCTTTTGCAAGATTTCCTATTTTTCTTGGTTTAGTAAACATGTATCATGGGTAGTTATCAGACAATGTATAAAAGAGACTTACACAATTTGCTGATTAGACAGAAATAAACATTACTGTTAGATAGAAAATGATGTGTGAATGCGTATTAATTTTACATGTGGTTAAATCATCAGTGAATATTTTTATATTAGGATGAATTTTATTTCCCTACATACCTGTGGGACTGAGTCCACATCTTTTACAAAGGAATACTTATTTATACTGTCTCTTGTAAGCCTTTCCATAAGCCTGTGCTAGTATTATTACTCTTTCACAGGTCTACAGATGAAGCACACAGAGGTTCAATAGTGAGGTCACACAGCTACAAAGCTCACTTTGGAGCCTAATCAAATTCTAAATAACAGTAAAATATATAGTAAAACATAAACCACCTTGTCCTTTCTCACAACACGTAGAGATGAGAGGAAAACAAAACATGCCAAGTCCTTACCTGTGTCTGCCTCATTGCTCGCTCCACTCGACGTGTGCTTCCTCTCTCAAGTTTTGTCCGGAGGATCAAGGCTGATGTCTGAATGGCCCAGAACTTTGGTTGTGAAAGCAAACACTGATAGAATGAGAGGGACATAGAAAGAAGGGGTAAGTTGGTAAACCCACTGTCAATAGGATAAAACTATTAAAAAAAAAAAAAAAAAACTCAGGACAGGGGCTGAGAATATGGCCTAGTGGCAAGAGTGCTTGCCTCATATACATGAAGCCCTGGGTTCGATTCCCCAGCACCACATGTATAGAAAATGGCCAGAAGTGGCACTGTGGCTCAAGTGGCAGAGTGCTAGCCTTGAGCAAAAAGAAGCCAGGGACAGTGCTCAGGCCCTGAGTCCAAGCCCCAGGACTGGCAAAAAGAAAAAGAAAAAATCTCAGGACAGCTAAATTCAAACTAGACTTTTTTTTTTCTTCACCTGTGCTGGGGCTTGAGCTCAGTGGCTGGGCACTGTCCATGGGCTTCTTTCAGTTCAAGGCTAGTATTCTACCACTTGAGCCACAGAGCCACTTCCGGCTTTTTCTAAGTGGAGATAAGAATCACATGGACTTTCCTGCCTAGGCTGGCTTGGAACCAAGATCCTCAGACCTCAGCCTCTGGAGAAGTTAGCCTTGAGCAAAAGGAGCTCAGGGATAGTACCCAGGCCCAGATTTCAGGCTCTAGGACTTGCAAAAAAACAAAAAACAAAACAACCTGTTCCAAACCTAATGTCCCTAAGGCTCACTCCTGCCCTAAACAAATCATTGCTCATCTATCCCTTTGCCTCTGCTCCTGCTGTACCACTCTATCAAAACTCATCTGTCTTTGAAGGCCTGCATCAAAGTCTCCCCTAGGAAACAAAGGCTTCTTTGACTGCTTGATAATAAATAGTTTCTTCCTTTCTTAGCAATGAGGTCATTTATTTATCTGTGCTATCAATTCTTGGTTCAAACTACCTAGTATTGGTAATTACACTTATGAATTTATCTGATCTGAGCTAAATTAAAAATTCCACAAAGGCAAGTCCATTGTCTTATACCTTTGCTTCTGCCATATTATTCAGTAGAGGGCCGGTTTGAATCTTCTGCTATTAAAATACTTTTAAAGCTATTTTTTTCTGCTATGCAAAGTTTTGCCCCGAAAGCCTGGGAAACAGAGACCAATTTGTAGGTCATTTTACTGTCTCAAAGGAGAAAGAGCTTCTGCATTCTAGATGTGCCAGTCTATGGGCAATGACCGGTATACCTTTCACACAGGGAAAGCAGACCTATTTAAAACTTACAGACTATTTTCAGACTGAATTCCTCATCCTTTAACATCACCAATTCATAATATCCATTAATTTATAACATCATTGATCCACTGTTAATCCATAAATGAGAAAGTCCTAAGAGCATTCATTTCAATGATGGCCAACACTGGAAGCACAAAGACATGAGTTTGCCCCAAACTCCTTAATGTCAAACTCATCAACCACCTTTGCTTTAAATCACATATATTTCTCGGAGGGAGGGGGGTTGCAAGTCCCACTAAGGGGCTTCTTTCTTGGCTATTTTTCACTCCATGAATGCTCCCAACCATGACTGACTCTGCTTACAAACTTGATGAATGACATTGAGATTGCCTTTAAAATGTTCACAATGAAAGCAGTATTGTCTATTCTTTAAAATGGTATAAGAGATCAAATAACAGGTAAACGAGCTTAATAAATTCTGCACTGATGCTTATAGCTACCTATTTTCACTTTTCAGTGTATATTTCATTACCATGATGGAAAGTCACAACTTACTAATCTATGTTCCTGTCAACAAGGTTCATTTCCAGATTCTTGCCATTATAAACAAGGTATGAATAGTAAACATTCTTAAACATGTTCACTGAAACTGATGTAAGAGTTTCACTTAGATATACTTCTGAGAATGAAGCATATTGTTTCTGTTGGATCTTACCTATGAAGAAAGAATACAATTCAACCTTTTTTTCAACATCAATAGCCTATATTAAATGATGAGGTCATTCCAGGAAATGGAAACAAGGTTTTGTTTTTCTTTTCTTTTTGTCTTGTTTGTTTGTCTATCTGTCATTGGGGGGAGTATAAAGGGAATACAGAAATGGAGGGACAATGTATGAACAAATGCAGCAATGGTACTGACTAGATATTATATGGAAGATTACCTATGTAACTTGTGGGTGGGGATGAGAGGGGAAAACTGGGAGAGAGCAAAGGAAGGGGTGACATTGTCCAAAAAGAAATATAGTCATTAACTGACTTAAGAAATTGTAACCCCTTTGTATATTACCTTTATAAAAGCAATTTTAAAAACATTTCATTTTTTTAAAAAATGATGAGGTCAAACAAAGCTCTAGGTAGAATACCCTTCCACTTAAATGTGGGCTTTTTTTGAATGCAGGTTCTCAAGAACATCTGAAGGGGACTAGACAAATTAGCCTCAGAAAAGCAGTAAGCAATGTAATAACCATGAACAGAAAGTAATTTTCTTTGGTTATTTGTTCTCTAGAAGTGGAGCTGTGGCTCAAAGTGGTAAAATACTAGCCTTTAGCAAAAGAGTCAGGGACAGCCCCAGGCACTGAGTTCAAGACTCAGTCCTGATCAAAGGAAAGAAGGAATCAATAGCAGAAAGAGAAAATACATACAATACAATGTGAAACTTCCAAAGGACTTTCCCTTCCTTCATTTGTAGAGAACTCAGGGCTTACAGCAAAAGGCAAACTGCCAATGTCAATCCACACTTAAACAAAACTCTTGCCAATGAAAACTGAAACACCTGTATGAATTAACTAAATTGTTCCCATTTTCAACAATGACAGGATATTAAAACATTACTGAATGTCATTGACTTGGCTCATCTGAAAGGGAATAACATAGATATCACAGCTAATTTTAAGTTGTCAAGCCCACACAACTTAAATGGTTCTCTAAAACAATATGGGTTATTTTTACTATGACTCAGTCAGTTTTCCTGAACCATGTAGATACAATTTCTTAAGAATAATGACAGCCTTATACAAGTAAAGTTATTCCTCTTAGGAAAAGAGTCTGGCTTTGCTGAATTAAAACATTTTCCTAGCATACCTCATGCATTCAACACACTGTACCAACATGGAAACACTGACAAAAAAAACCCCAAAAACAAACAAACAAACAAAAGGCATGGAAGAAAGTAAACTACATAATTCATGGGTGGCGATGGGATGGAGGGACTAGGAGAGAATGAAGAAACAGATGACACCATACAAAAGGAAATATACTTATTACCTGATTCATGTAAATGTAACTTCTCTGTAAATCACCTCAAAAATAACAATAAAGTAATTTTTTAAGTTGTCTAGGAAAGTTTTCACTAGTTGTTTTCTTTTTTTTTTCTGTTTATGTGGTACTGAGGAATCGAACCCAGGGCTTCATGCATGTTAAGCCACATTCCAAGCCCTCACTATTATGTTAGTAAACTTTAGGATAGTTCATTAAAATGGAACAAAATTCAAAACCAGAAAACCATTCCTTTGTTTATTCAATAAATATTTACCAAGTGTCAAAAACCTATGGTCTCCATCTATCCAGAGGCTTTTAGATAACTATCATGATTCCTGTTGTACTTGCCGTTCCATCAGTAGAGGAAGACAACTTGGGGTTCACATCCCCAGACAGAGGCCACCGTGCTGCTGCCAGAGCAGAAACACAAACATGAGTCCCGAGGAGTAGCATGCTGTCTGGTGCTCTCTGCTACTCTCTCATTCAGGCCACTTGGAACTAAGAATGTTTTCCTACAAACTGGGGGCCAAGTACCCCTAAAGGTATTCCTGAAGGTTAACAGCACACCCTAGCCTCTAGACCTATCGCAGAATACTTTTTTTTTGCTAGTCCTGGGCCTTGAACTCAGAGAACTAGGCACTGTCCCTGAGCTTCTTTTGCTCAAGACTAGCACTCTACCACTTGAGCCACAGCGCCACTTTTGGCTTTTTCTGTTTATGTGGTGCTGACAAATCAAACCCAGGGCTTCGTGCATGCTAGACAAGCAATCTACCACTAAGCCACATTCCCAGCCCAGAATACATTGGGGGGGGGGGGACAGTACTGGGATTTGAACTCAAGGCTCTAGCCTTGTTAGGCTGGTGCTCTACTGCTGAGTCACGCCACCAACCCTTTCTTACACTGGTTATTTTTGAAACAAGGTCTCACTTTTTTCCCAGGCCAACATCTGGATCTCAATCCCATTTTATACTTCCTATGGCTGGCTTCATTAATTATATCCAGCTTCTTCAGTTGCTCACATCCTGGACCAGGATCTTCCTATTTATACTTCTTACAGAGCTGGGATGATAGGATGATAGGCAAGCCACAGCACCCCCATTTTATTGGTTGAGAAGAACTCTTGCAAACTTTTAGCCCAAGCTGGGCTCAAATGGCCATCCTCCAGATCTCAGTCTCCAAAGTCCTAGGATACAAGCATGATCTACTACACATAGTTGCAGGGTATCAGGGTTTGAAGGACAAAAAAATTAAAACCATGTTACCACTTCACCTGCCAAGTTCCCTCAGGCACACATGAAGATAAACAGGGACACTCCCACAGAACTCCTAAAACACACATGACACAAGGACACACTCAAGATTCCTAAGAATCCAGAAGTGGGAAAATAAAACCGAATTCGGCCAATTAATACCATCCAGTTCCAAGAGGGTATGTAGGAAAGAGTAATTTGAAAATTCTCTACTAAAGTATAAAACAAGGCAGCTTTTCTTTCTACCAGATCTTTTTTTATTTCTTTTTCCCTATTGGAAAATGACAAAGGAAGAAAACATCAAACCTCTAGCTAATTTCTGATCATTAAGATGCCCTAAGCTGGAGAGATACTGATGGACCTCTCCCCCTGAGACATCATTTCTGTCCTTAAAAACCCTTCTTTCAAACGGCCAGAAGAGGCGCTGTGGCTCAAGTGGCAGAGTGCTAGCCTTTAGCCTTGAGCAAAAAGGAAGCCAGGGACAGTGCTCAGGCCCTGAGTCCAAGCCCCAGGACTGGCCAAAAAAAAAACAAAAAACAAAAAAACCCCTTCTTTCGCCTTAAATCCACCATTCTTCCTCTTCACTGCTGTTCTTCTTCAAGTGTGGTCTTTAGCTGCACCTTCATTTTCTTACACTCCATTCCCTCCTTATTTCTTTGCAGTAAAGAGACCAAATAATTTACAGGCTCTACACCAGAGGAAAGATGTGTGCTCCTAAACCTCACAGCCCTTTCTCAGTCACACTGGTCTCCTGACACTGCTTAGGGTTGACAAGCACCCTCTGTGGACTTTTCTTCCCTCACCCCATGCCCAGGCTTTCACTTCCAACACAGCCTGCAAACACTGCCTTTGCTCTTAAGGTTAAGAGTGGTCGACTAGTTGAGCAACTATTATAAGCGAAATAACAACATAGGGAAGGAGAGAGAAGGGAGGGAGAGAGATATTTGGTCACTGTCTTCAAATCTAAGCAAATACAAAGAGAAATAATCATACTTACGTCTGTCCTAGAAAAGGCAGCTTGGAAAATAGAATGATGAGGGTTTCCACTGCCCCCCAATTTATTCAGGTGTCAGTGTTTCAACATGCACTATCAAAGTGAAGAACATACCAGAGGTAAAATAAGTTACAAAGAGCAAAATGGAGGGGGAAGATGTTACTCACAGATGTAAATGCCAGCAGCTCCTCTTCAGTTAGCTTATGTACTGGGTTGTTCTTTTGGAAATTTATGCTTTGATTTAAAAAAAAAAAAGCAAATTAATTCTTACTGTTATAGCTAATGCCATAAAAATTTTAAAGTAAATGGGACTGTTCTATTTTACATATATTAGCGGACATGACATTGCATTTTATACACATGTAGAAATGTGCTTGGCAAAGCAGGTATAAAGAGTAAAGAATGTTGTCAGCCGCTATAATCCTAGCTACTCAGGAGTCTGAGATCTGAGGATTGTAGTTCAAAGTCAGCCCAGGACTTTCCAGACAGCAAAGTCTGTGAGATTCTTTTTTTTTTTCTGGCCAGTCCTGGACCTTGGACTCAGGACCTGAGTCCCTGGCTTCTTCCCGCTCAAGGCTAGCACTCTGCCACCTGAGCCACAGCGCCCCTTCTGGCCATTTTCCATATATGTGGTGCTGGGGAATCGAACCGAGAGCTTCATGTGTAGGAGGCAAGCACTCTTGCCACTAGACTCTTGCCACTAGGCCATATTCCCAGCCCCCTGTGAGATTCTTATCTCCAATTATCCACCAGAAAACCAAAAGTACTTTGCACTCACCCATCTCTTGCAATTATTTTCAAGCTTCAAATTATTTAAAAAAAGAAAAAGCCAGGGACCAGTGGCTCATGCCTGAGATTTGAGGATCCCAGTTTGGTTCGAAGCCAGCCCAGTCAGGAAAGTCTGTGGGACTCTCAGCTCCAATTAAATCACAGAAAAAGCTGGAAGTGGCACTGTGGCTCAGGTGGTAGAGTGCTACTACCCTTGAGCAACAGGAGCTCAGAGACAGCACCTATCAAGCCCAGAGTTCAAGCCTCAGACCGGCAGAAAAGAAAGAAAGAAAGGAGGAAGGAAGGGAGGGAGGGAGGGAGGGAAGGAGGGAGGGAGGAAGGAAGGAGAGAGAAAAGAAAGGAAGAAAAGATAAAATCTATTTCCACTGCATATAAGGTTTTATATTATTTTAAAAAAGTAATTCTAGCCTTTGAAATGTAAATATTATCAGAAGTCAAAATAATCACTCTCACCTATCTTTAATAGTTTACTAGGAATCTAGCCCAATGGCCAGGTGCTAATGGCTCACATTTGTAATTCTAGCCACCCAGGAGGCTAAGATCTAAGAATCTAAGCCCGGAACAAGAAAGCCTATAACACTCTTATCGCCAATTAATCACCAAGGAAAAAAAAAAACCCAGAAGTAGAACGGGCAGAATGCTAACATTGAGCAGAAAAGCTAAGGGACAGTATTTATTCTCTGAGTTCAAATCCAGTACTGACATAACACACACATAAAAAGATCTAATCCCAGCTGGGGCTAACCAAAGAAATTTGCTAATAAAGGAAAGAATGAGTTATCAACTCACAACAAATCTCAAACTTTTTAATCAGCTGTCTGACAATTCTTTGGACTTCTCTGAATAAAGATTTCTTCAAACACAAGAGGACACCATACAAGATGCTCAAAGCAACAAAGCCAGTAATTAGTTTACCACGCTCCAAGAATAATGCCTAGCTCTTCTGCACATACCACACTCCAAGGATAACAGCTAGCTCTTCTGCACATAGGTCAGGGACATGAAACTGCTCACAGTCCGCTAACTTTATCTCATTCAGAACAGTATCATCATTGAGCTCCAGATTCTGGTGGGACACAAAAGAAAATATTTAGAGCAAAATTAAAGTTGATTCATTCAGGAGCTTGCTAAGGGAGATAATGTTAACTTACCTTTGACTTGATATAATGTACACATGTGATCAACAGGTTACTGCTGATTAAATATGTATTAGGGAACCATTCACTCCATAGAAATAGAAGAGGAAACAAAAAAATAAAGGGACTTAAAGCAGCTGACCCAAGATGATATTCCAAATATGCAGTAGCATCAGGATTCAAGCCCTGATCTTTCTACTCTGCCTCAAACCAGTAATCTAAAGAGTCATCTCCCCAACTCTGTGTCTCAACAATATAATGTGACCACTTGCGATACATTTATAAGTAGTCTGGTACTAATGATAACAAATTGATAACCTGATTCTAAAATTTCATATAATGATGCAAGAAATCTAGAACAGTCAAAGTCAGACCAGGCAGAAAAGTCCCCTAGACTCCAGAAGCAGCGAAATGCCTGACTAGTGGTAAAATGCTTTCCTACCAAGCACCAAGGCCTCAAGTTCAAATGCCAGTACTGCCATAAAAAAGAAAAAAAACAAACAAAAACGGGGGGCTGTTCAGGAGGGCAGTCCATGCCCGTAATTCCAGCAACTCAGGAGACAGAATCATGAGAAGTGAAAGTTTGACGCCAGCCTGAAATATACGTGAGTCCCAGGCCAACCTTGGATAGAGAGTGAAGCCCTATCTTGGGAATAAAAAACAAAAATGTTGTAGAGAAAATAGTTACTTATAAGATGAAAAGGGAAAATGAAAACGGTGGAAGAGAAAGAAGACTTCAAAATACAGACTTTTGACTAGATTATGAGATTTTGTAAAATTATAAACCAAGAGTTCTTTTAAAGCTTTAATTTTTAAACATAAACATTAAAACCCAATTGAAACAAAAAAAAGGAATATGGAAGGATCTAAAATAATCAAGTCTATTCAGTCTGCCTTTTATATCTTTGAGTAATGTATGACTACATTATAAATATTTACTGAATTCTTAAAGAAAAATAGCCTTTATCTCTTCTTACATGTAAAACTTAATAAAGGCTTCAACACAGGCTTCTATAGTTCCTTTGAAACAGCTAAAGAAAGGACAAAATGGCAAAGTGCCAGTGGCTCATAACTGTAATGCTAGCCACTTGGGAAGCTGAGCCTGAGAGGAGAGTAGTTTGAGAGCAGTCTGAGAGAAAAATTGTAGACACTTTTCTCCACAAAGAGGTGGGTGGAGAGGTGTCATGACAGGGAACCAAAATAAGGAGTACTTGGCCCAGGGACATGCCCAGGCAGAAAGCAAGACCCTATCTCAGAAACAACTAACACAAGCTGAGCACTGTGGGCTCACACATGAAATTCTTAGCTACTCAGGAATTTGAGATCTGAGGATCGTGGTTTGAAGCTAGCCCAGACAGTAAAGTTCATGAGATTCTTTTCTCCAATTAACCACCAAAACAGCCAGAAGTAGATGGATGGCTCAAGTGGTAAAGCACTAGCCTTGAACTAAAAAGCTCAGGGACGGTGCCCAGATCCCTGAGTTCAACCCTCAGCACTGGTGCAATAAAATGGAGGGGCTGAAAGCCCAACAAACAAAAAGTTCTGAGTTCAAACCAGGAAACAGAGAAAGAGAGGAGAGAGAGAAAAAGAAAACAGAAAATAAAAGGAAAAAAGAAAAAAAAAAAGAAGTTTCTTCTCAACTCATTCAGCTTCTATGACACTCACTTGAAATTCTTAGACTTGACTGTTAACTGAATTAAACCATTTGCAGCCTAACCCACCTTGGTTAAGTGCTCCTGAGGGGTGGCTGCTGGACTGAACTCACAACAGGCAGGAGCATCTCCTTCTCGTCTGACATCTAAAATCAGTTGTGCCACATAATTTTCCTGAAATCGTGTCCTTTTTCCCAGTGCACCTGAAAAAACAAAGTTATATGTATAACTTTATCCATCAGATCTACAATACCAGTATGAAGAGTAATGCTTCCAAAGCTTCTCCATTTCTTCTAAGAGATACCTGGGAGCCAGTGATGATACAATGACTTATTATATGAGAAAACCAATAAGCTAAGGTGCCAGGACTGAAACCCAGGATTTTGGCCACTAGATTCTCCACTTAGTTTCACATCAGACCACTTCTTTCTTCAAATAGTAACTCACTAAGTATTCAGGGAGAAGTACTAGTATTGCTCTGTGTAACAGAAGAAAAGCCAAGGGTGCTTAATGGAGTCACAGGGCTCTCTGTATTACAACAGACCCTTAAAGTCAGGTCTTTGCGTTCTAAATCCCACAGTGCAGCACTCTAGCCAGCTTCAAATAACACAACCGGTTTTTTTGTTTTCCTACATCTCTCTATGAAATAATGTGCTACAGAAGAGCTAACGCCTTCTAAGAAAAGCAAAAGGTCCAAAATCTACTTTCTGAAAAATGTCAGATACAGAGACCCTTGATATCAAAGACCAGTGAAAAAGTCTGCTTTTTATCCTGTGATGAGTCTGCTGCTAAGTTCCATCAGCCTTTCAAATAGGTTGTGTGAACACAGGCACTGAATAGCTTACTTTTTTATGGTAAGTCTAAAGCCAAGTGGGAAAAGATGACCAGTTCTCACTTTTTATTTGTGAATACATTTGTATTTTTAAGTTCTTTACTCTTGAAGCAGAAAACAAATACAAAACTCTAGCTAAGAAATTTACGAACAATTAAAGGTAAATATTCTGAGCTTATTCTTAAAATTCTCCACAAAAATCTCCTAGGACCAAAATATATAAATTGTATCTGAATCTAACCTTATAAGTTATAGCACATGTAACTCTATTTTCAAATACAGATAAGACTCCAAGTTATATATCACATTCCAAAAGTTACAAACTGATGCTTATAACTATAATCCTAGATACTCAGAAGGCTGAGATCTGAGGATCAAGATCAAAGCCAGCCCAGGCAGAAAAGTCCTTGAGACTTTTTTTTTCTTTTCTTTTTTTTTTTTTTTTGCCAGTCCTGGGGCTTGGACTCAGGGCCTGAGCACTGTCCCTGGCTTCCTTTTTGCTCAAGGCTAGCACTCTGCCACTTGAGCCACAGCACCACTTCTGGCCATTTTCTGTATATGTGGTGCTGGGGAATCGAATCCAGGGCCTCATGTATATGAGGCAGGCACTCTTGCCACTAGGCCATATCCCCAGCCCGCCTTGAGACTCTTATCTCCAAAAAATACCAAAAAGCTGAAAGTGGAGCTTATTTTAAAATAAGATCTTTATAATGCATTTTTGTGAAGCAAGAAGTAGGCTAGAGGGCTGGGGATATGGCCTAGTGGCAAGAGTGCCTGACTCGTATACATGAGGTCCTGGATTCGATTCCCCAGCACCACATATACAGAAAAGGGCCAGAAGTGGCGCTGTGGCTCAAGTGGCAGAGTGCTAGCCTTGAGCAAAAAGGAAGCCAGGGACAGTGCTCAGGCCCTGAGTCCAAGGCCCAGGACTGGCCAAAAAAAAAAAAAAAAAAAGAAATAGACTAGAAAAAAAAATCAATTACTAAGTCACACGTGGTGATACATACCTAGAACTCCAGCACTTGGGAGATTCAATTGCAAGTTCAAGGCCAGGTTAGGTTACAGAGTGAGATAAAGAAAGAAAGGAAGAAAGAAAGAAGGAGCAAAGTAGAATAGGAGAGAGGGAGGTAGGGAGGAAAAGAAAAGGATAAAAGGAGATAACATACAAGTATACAATACAAACATGAAATCCAATTATTCATAAAAGGTAAAAATCTCACCTGTCAAATTAATTTGCAATTTGCTGATATCTTTAGCAATATTGAACTGATCATTTGCTTTTTTATATTCATAATAATACAAGAATACATATGCACATTCCAGATGAAATTGAATAGCCAAATATCGCCCTGAATCATCTACAAACAAATTCTCCATTTTCATCACTGCAAAACAAAAGATGAAACAAACTATGATGAGTGAAATTTTAAGTCTACAACATTAAGGAATTAGTATACATTTTATACTCTTGGAGAATTTTAAATGTAGACAGTAAAGAACATGAATTCACAGTAACAGTGACCAGCCCGCACTCTCTAAGCACTCATATGCCCCAAATATGCAATGAAGGATGCTGAGCCATCACTTCTTACCCCAACGACTCCTCACAATTTAGGAATGGATCCAGAATGCTGTTTTCTTAGGTGCATGTATGAATCATGCTACAAATAATTTGACAACACATGGTGTTGACACAAAGTTCCAAATGAACCTATCAATTTAACACCACAGAGTCTGATGAAGGCTGAGTTAACATCATAAAGAAGGTAGAATTTCTCCCTTAAAGGAAGCAATATAGATCCATGTATGTCTAATATAATAAGAGTAGCTGAGAATGAATGGTGGTGTGGCACTCCGATTCTAATTTTTTTCTCTAACTAGTCAAGATAAAAAATCAGAGGATAATAACCTAGCAATAGCATATAAAACATGGTTCAAAATTAATCATATATATGGACTGGAGGTGAAGCTCCAATGGTAGAGTACCAGCCATAACAAGAAAGCCAAGTGAGGGCTGGGAATATGGCTTAGTGGCAAGAGTGCTCGCCTCATATACATAAAGCCTTGGGTTTGATTCCTCAGCACCACATATATAAAAAATGGCCAGAAGTAGCGCTGTGGCTCAAGTGGCAGAGTGCTAGCCTTGAGCAAAAAGAAGCCAGGGACAGTGCATAGGCCCTGAGTTCAAGGCCCAGGAATGGCCAAAAAAAAAAAAAGAAAGCCAAGTGAGATTGTACATCCCTGAGACCAGCACCAATATGTGTTGTTTGTGAATTTATATACAAAAATAAATTAAGGTAAGGTAGAATGCTTGTATAACATGAATGAAGCCCTAGGTTGGATTCCTCAGTACCACATTAAAAAAAAAAAAAAAAAAAAAAAGCCAGAAGTGGTGCTATGGCTCAAGTGGTAGAGTGCAGGCCTTGAGCAAAAGAAGATCAGGGACAGTGCCTCAGGAACAGTGCCTCAGGAACAGTGCGGAGGCCAGGCCCGGAGCTCAAGCCCCAGGACTGGCAAATAAAATAAATAAATAATAACAACAACAATAATAATAAAGGGGCCAGGCGCTGGTGTCTCAAGTCTATAATCCTAGCTACTCGGGAGGTTGAGAGCTAATGATCACGGTTAGAAGGCAACCCAGGAAGAAAAGCTGGTGAAACTTTTATCTCCAATAAACTACTTAGAAAAAAGCCAGAAGTGGCACTGTGGCTCAAGTAATAAAGTGCTAGCCTTGAGCCCAAAGAGGCTCAGGGACAGAGCCCAGGCCCTAAGTTCAAGCCCCAGGACTGGCAAAAAAAATTAAAAATAAAAGGGCTGGTACTATATGACCTATACCAGATTACAAAAAGTGTCTAAGAAGACACCTCATCCAACTGATTTCCCAACTCAGAATCTTGTTCTATAACATCCCTGACAAGCATTCTTCATCTGCTTTCAGTCATCAATGAGCAGTGACAAAGCAGTCAACAAGAATGGAAATGAGAATGTACTTACAATGTCCAAAACTGAATGTCATTTCCCTATCAGTCTAATTAAAATAGATGTTATCTGTACTAAATGGCTACTCAACCTAATGCTGGGCCCACATAATGTTGCTAAAACTAACATAGCTCTGAATGCCCAAGATGGTATTTTTCTATAATGTCAGTCCTTTGAGATAGTTCCTGCACTTGAAATCTCAGTCATTAATTCAAAAACAGTTTTACCACCACATCCTGTTCCTTCTCCCAGCATGGTGGTGAAGAATAAACTGGCCAATACAGAACAGTGCCGGATGTGGCACACAAAGTGTCAGCTGCTATCACCACTAGCTACTAAAATGCTGCCCTGCTGACCAACTTGAAGAAAGGTAATGGAAATAGTAAGCAGGACTTGCAGTTGGAAACTCTAGGTCATAGTTCTGGCACTTGGGCAATTTCTGAGGCTTGATTCTTTGATAAATGAGTTAGCTTGACAAGATGATCTTTAAAGAACCTTCTCAGACCAAAGATTTCAGACCAGGATGAGTTACAGGAATGAAAAAGAGGGACAGCTATGGAACCCGGGGGTGGGGGGAGAGGAAAGTAGTAAGATTTAAGAACTGGCTAGATATACAGAACAACGGAAAACAGAGTGAGTCGATTGTGAGCACATACATAAGCTTTAGAGGACTCAAAGCTTAAATCAAAAGAGAGCACACGTACCCAATAGGTAGTATTTTTTTCTGAATAATTACTCCCCCCCACCCCCCAGTCCTGGGCCTTGGACTCAGGGCCTGAGAACTGTCCCTGGCTTCTTTTTGCCCAATGCTAGCACTCTGCCACTTTCTATATATGTGGTGCTGGGGAATTGAACCCAGGGCTTCATGTATACGAGGCAAGCACTCTTGCCACTAGGCCATATTCCCAGCCCTGAATAATTACTTATTTATAGTCAAAGTGATGTACAGAGGGGTTAGTTTCATATGTAAGGCAGTATTTATTATGTTAATAAATCTGTAGGGTTTCTATGAAGTCAAAACTCATAATCTTCTGGATCAAAATATCAACCAGTACATTTAAAACCAAATCTCTTCCATGAGATTATTTTAATTGTGTTAAAATGAAATTCCCATGGACAATTATAATTATGGATAATCATATTTAGGACATTTAATAATATTCATTCCAAAGTATCAAGTTCATAAGGGGGGGAAAAAATCTATGTATTCACCAGTCACCAAGAGAGTAATCTCTTGAACATCTCTTTTGATATGGAAACAATCTAATCCATGTCGCCCAACTGCCTACAGATATCCCAGCAGAACTCACTGACAAAATATTTCATCCTTTTTTTCTCTGGGAGAGTAACTTTATGAGTTCATATCTAAATAGTTAAGCTGTAATAGTCCATTTCATGCATTGCATGGAAGGCATTTTCAGTATCACACCCCATTATAAGCTGCTGTGAGGCCATAAATTGTCTCCAGAGAATTGTGGTTTCATTCAGTGTCTATGCCTAGGAACACTGTTTCAAAGATCCTTTCATATACAAAGTTATGCTGACATTCTGATAAGGCTCGATTTCAGTATAATGACATAACATTCCTAAATAAGAATATGATGAGCACAGTTGTTCATAAAAATCCTTTGCTTTATGCCTCATAGGCTGAAAAAAAACTCCCGCCAATGTTTTGATGATCCTTCAAGGCCACATTTATAAAATATCCTCCTCTGGTCATTGAACAGTATTTCAGCTATAACTGGTCATCATTTGGGTCAAATCCCAGAACAGAACATTTTTACAATAAAAGTGTTTATGAAATACTACAGTTAAATACTATCTACTGACCTGTTTAGGCAGAGCCAAAACATCTAATTATGTCTAGTCACCAATTTATGACCAGATAAAATGAAAAATGCAGTTGATTAGCCTAGAAGAGCAACACAAAAAAAATTCTAGTCTCAAGGCAAAGCAAAGGATCTCCTGAAATACACTGCACAAAAGACAGGAGGCCCCTGAGGGGAATGAGTCACTTAAGAGTCATATTTTCCACATATCTAGGTTAACCATTTCTGTTTTCAAACCTAATTTTAGATTCTCTTTAAAGCATACCAGCTGCTTCCTACCTTTTAACAAGATATATAAAGATGACAGTTTTCTTTTTTCCTTAATTTGTAGGAGCTATGATATTAAGATTAGCTACTGGGAATGTGGTAAAGACATGGCTTCAAGTACCAATTTATGTTAGTTTCCTCAATTACCAATTTTCCATTAAAATATAATGAAGTACAGGTAATCATATAAGATGCTATGCAGCGTAATAGAAGAACCTCTTCATAAAATTAAACAGTGGACAGGACTCTACTGCCATCTGCTTCCAAATGCTTCCTCTGACCTTTGGGAAATCATTTCTGCTTCTCATTAAGATCAATAACACTCAGCCATTCCTGGCTTCCCAATAAACAAGAAGCTCATCCCCTCGCACTGTTGATTAACAGAGCCATTCTCACTTCATTGCAAAAACCAGTGATGTAGCATAAAGGGGAGAAGATTTTGTTCACAGTTTTGTGGTTTTTTCCCACTTAACCAAACCAGAATCAAGACAATATGGCTGCTAAGTGGGATATCGAGCCTTAATTTTCTCCAAGTTCTACTTCATCTTTCATTTTGAAAAGAATGTCATCCCTATGCGACACTATTAGGAGAAGAGTCAAAGTTGAATGTAGTTTTCATGGGTTTTTTTTTATTTCTTTGTCAAAGTGAAGCACAGAGGGGTTACAGTTTCATACATAAGGCAGTGAGTACATTTCTCATCCAACTTGTTATCTCCTCCCTCATTTTTACCCCACCTCCCCGCTCCCGGTGGGTTTTTCTACAGTCCCAAGTAAGTTGGTTTTTTTTTGTGGTTTTGTTTTTGTTGGCCATGGGGCTTGAGCTCTGGCCTGAGTACTGCCCCTGAGCTCTTCAGCTCAAGGCTAGCGCTCTACCACTTGAGCCACAGAACCACTTCTGGTTTTCTAGTGGTTAATTGGAGATAAAGAGTTTCATGGACTCTCCTGCCCTGGCTTTGAACTGCGATTCTCAGATCTCAGCCTCTTGAGTAGTTAGGATTACAGGCATGAGCCCCTGGTGCCTGGCCCAAATAACTCTTTTTTTGTTGTTGTTGTTGGTTATGGGGCTTGAACTCAGGTCTAGGCACTATCCCTGAGCTTTTTCATTCAAGGCTAGTGCTCTACCACTTTGAGCCACAGATCCACTTCCGATTTGGGGGGGTGGGGGGAGGTAAATTGGAAATAAGGAGTTCACAGGCTTTCCTGCCCAAATTAGGTTCAAACCCCAATCCTCAGACCTCAGCCTCTTCAGTAGCTAGGATTACAGGTATGAGCCACTAGTGCCTGCCTCTTTATTATTAATATATTTTACTGTTATTATTAAGGTGTTGTACAAAGGAGGTACCACTTCACAATGCAGGTAATGTGTACATTTCTCTTTTGGACAATGTCACTTCTCCCTTCAATTTCAGTTTTATATGTAAGGTTAGCCAGAAAGGAAACCCACCACATGGTTCAGGAGCTTTCTGGAAAGAAAGCAAACTGCCATCCACACAAGATAGAGGCATGGGAAGACAGAGGGGAAGGAAGAAGGAAAAAAGGGAGAAAAGAGCAAGAGAGAGTAAGAGAGAAAAGGAAAGAGAGCGGAGACTGTGTTGAGCCAGATTATATAGGAAAAGGTGGGAGATATGGCCAGGTGCATTGGATGTGACCTCAGAGAAGGAGGCAACTGCTTCCAGTGTGCCAGTTACCTAGGTAACTCAGGTCCTGGGTGCAGACTTAAACAGGTGGGGGGCATCTGCATGGAGCCCTCCTGGGGTGGACCTTACAGTATACAGTTTTAATAATGGATGAATTTTCTTATAACTTCTATAATATTATACTTTTGAAAAACCTTGGTCAAAATTTAACTCAGATGTCATTATTGAGATAGAGAACAAATTTCTCAGATACCAGTAACAGATACCACAACCTACAGCAGTGTCCAGTTTAAGTGGAATACACATGGTTCAACTGGCAAAACCTGTAATCCTACTCAAGAGGTTGAAATATGTGGATCACAGTTCAAAGCCAGCCTGGGCAGGAAAGTCCATGAGACTCCTATCTCCAACAAACTACTCAGAAAAAGCCAGAAGTAGCACTGTGACTCAAGCGGTAGAGCACTACCTTAAGCACAAAGAAGCTCAGGGACAGCACCCAGGCCCTTGGTTCAAGCAAGCCCCAGGATTAGAAAAATAAAAATAAATCTTCTGCAAGCAAAAAGCTTTAAATCAAAGACTTTCTGCAGAAAAAAACAGATCCGCCATCCTCTACTTTTCACTTAAGAAATATTACTGCTGCCACCTAAAAATGTGTGATATTTCAAATTAAAAAAAAGAAGAAATAGAAAAACAACTTCAAATAAAATACTGGTACCTACCAAAAAAAATAAACTAAGTAACGAATGTGTTGGAAGCAAATTAGAAGGGAATCACATCTCACATCAAAGGACAATCTACCATACCTTGATCAATGCAGTTCTCAGCGAGAGCAAAAAGCTGAGGTGAGCGCTCCTCAAGCAACTGCTGGTGGACAGTCACACATCTCAAGGTCCACCAAGGCAAGCTCTAGGAAAAAGCAGACAAGCTCAAGTTAAAGGACACTCTAGACAATACCTGTTACATTTGCACCATGTTTCAGCCTTCTTTAGACTCAAGATTTATTGTAACTAATCTTCTCCATCCACTACTATGTTTCAATAGTACCCAAATCTCCTTACATCCATTTTCTTAGAGCCTGTATTCTTTCCTTTTTAGACAATTGGGCTTTCTAATGTCCTTTCCAATTTCCTACCTCTTCTGCCACCATAGCCCAACCCTAACTCCTCCATGAGACCTCCCACGAGAACTCCAGTGCTGGGAGAAAAATGAAGGAGGAGGCAACAAATTGGATAAGAAATGCATGTACTGCCTTACATATGAAACTGTAACCCCTCTGTACTTCACTTTGACAATAAAAATTAAAAAAAAGAAAAAAAGAACTCCAGTGCTAGGTGGGTGCCAGTGGCTCAAGCCTGGAATCCTAGATACTCAGGCAGCTGAGAGCTAAGGATCATGGTTTGAAGCCAGCCTGGGCAGAGAAATTCATGAGATTCTTACCTCCAATTAATCACCAAAAAGCCAGGAGTGAAGCTGGGGCTAACGTGGCAGAGCACCAACCTTGAGTGAAAAAGCTAAGTAAGGGGGCTGGGAATATGGCCTAGTGGCAAGAGTGCATGCCTTGTATACATAAAGCCCCTGGGTTCGATTCCCCAGCACCACATAGATAGAAAACGGCCAGAAGTGGCGCTATGGCTCAGTGGCAGAGTGCTAGCCTTGAGCAAAAAGAAGCCAGGGACAGTGCTCAGGCCCTGAGTCCAAGCCCCAGGACTGGCAAAAAAAAAAAAAAAAAAAAAAAAAAAAAAACTAAGTAAGGTATAGCACCCAGGTCCTGACTTCAAGCCCCAGAACTGGCACCCAAAAAAGAAAAGAGCTCTGGTGTGGGTGGCTCTACTCTTGCCTGCAGTTTCCTTGCAAACACACTGCACTGGACTGACATGAGACATCCCTAAGTGTCAGTGCCATTCCCCACCAGTCCTCCTCGGCTGCATGTCCTCTCAGAGCAAGAAAACACTTTAGCATCAGATACTCTCCAAAACTAGAAAGACTCCTTCCACATCCTCGGGAAAGTTCATCCATGAAGCCTGCTGCTGGTGGGGTACACAGTGATCTCTCATTTCTACCACACGGCACAGCAATGTCTCACTCTCCCTGGAATACACATTTTTGATGGAGGATACTGCATTTTATACACTGGGGTGACTGACACATAGACTGAGCAGTTAAGAGCATACTCTTATTCTTTGATGCTTATTCTTACCTATCAACACTTCTTATTAGGAAAAAAAAAACAGTATAGAACACATATAGTGAAGGCCAGTCTCCTCCTCTAAAAATATCCATGCCAAAAGCTGATACACTTTCCTCTATACATGTTTATATATGTGCAAGATATAATAGGTATTTTTGACTGGCTCATTCACGTGTGAAAAATGAGTACTTCTGCATCATTTGAAGTAACTGTAATTATGTTAGCCTCAATAATATTACATATACAAGAAATTAATTTTCCTTTTTTAACAGCAATACCTATTAGCAATAGATCATACCCAGCCTTCACCAGTGGCTCACATCTGTTATATGGGTGTGAGAGAGACAGAAACAGAGACAGAGACAGAGACAGAGAGCATATATCTTGTACCTTGTTATTACAAGCACTGTTTTACATAAGCGCCATTTTTTCCTTGAGTAAGGGGGGAATCTCAACGGCTGCCCACAACTGCTGGAACCAGGATGCAAACACAACAAAGTCCTTTCTAATTATTGTTTCCTCCATCCACTTAGGGAAAGGCACACGTAGCTAACATAAAAGACATGGCCAGTCTTTTTTGTGTATGTACCAGCCCTGGAGCTTGAACTTGGCCTGGGCACTGTCCCTATGCCATTATGCTCAAGGCCACAGCTTTACCACTGGACCCACAGGTCCACTTCCAGCTTTTTGGTGGTTAACTGGAGATAAGAGCTTCATGGACTTTCAAGCGAGCTGCAAACTATGATCCTTAGGCCTCACCCTCCTGAGTAGCTAGGATAATAGGCGTGAGCCACCAGCACCTAGCTTCCAGACATTTTTAATTTTCTTCCCTGAAGGGTCCTTTTCACTAAGGCTAGTGAAGTTACCCTATATTTCTGTTATCTATCCTTATCTGCCATTAGCAACAAGTGAGGCAGATCTGGCAGCTTATTCTCTCCTTTCCTAAGGAATTTAGATGGCTCCAGTGGAAAAGATTACCCTTTTAAGGAAATCCATGACATAAGAGGCTGCACTCTTAAAAATATGACTTACATATTTTAACTCTTAAGCCAAAAGCATTCCACGGGGAGGAGACCACAGAGCAAACATAAAAAGCAGCTTGTTTCTTCCCTAGACAATGTAAGTGCCCTTTTTCACTTGTCAAGAACTACTTTATTGAAACATTGAGGTATTCATAAAAACCTTATTTTAATCAATTTCTTGACTCTCTTCTAATTCTACCCCTGGTTACAGAACAGTCTGAGTGAGAGTCACACTGGTCAAGAACCTCACAGATAGCGGGATGAGCATGGTAGTCAAGGTCACCCCATCAATGTACTGATTCACCCTACCTTATAAATAAGGAAGTAGATATTCTCAGAATCTGTCTAGCATAAAGCAACAGAGCAAGAGCTGCAATCTGCTTTGAAAGATGAACATTTTACTCAGCATGTGCATTACTAGTATTAAATCTGTAGTGCCACAATATCATCATAGACAAT
Source organism: Perognathus longimembris pacificus (assembly GCF_023159225.1). Lineage (NCBI taxonomy): Eukaryota > Metazoa > Chordata > Mammalia > Rodentia > Heteromyidae > Perognathus > Perognathus longimembris. The sequence goes on from NC_063168.1 coordinate 56,773,570, forward strand.
ATGACATATTTCTTGTTTTTTGTTTTTGTTTTTCCCCAGTCCTGGAACTTCAACTCAGGGCCTGAGCACTGTCCCTGGCTTCCTTTTGCTCAAGGCTAGCACTCTGCCACTTGAGCCACAGTGCCACTTCTGGCCATTTTCTATAAATGTGGTACTGAGAAATGGAACGTAGGGCTTCATGTATACGAGGCAAGCTCTCTTGCCACTAGGCCACATTCCCAGCCCCCGATATATTTCTTAAGAATTATATCACAGGGGCTGGGGATGTGGCCTAGTGGCAAGAGTGCTTGCCTCGTATACATGAGGCCCTGGGTTCGATTCCCCAGCACCACATATACAGAAAATGGCCAGAAGTGGCGCTGTGGCTCAAGTGGAAGAGTGCTAGCCTTGACCGGGAAAAAGCCAGGGACAGTGCTCAGGCCCTGAGTCCAAGCCCCAGGACTGGCAAAAAAAAAAAAGAATTATATCACACACAAAAAAATCTTTTTTTTTTTGGGGGGGGGGAAGGGGTGGTCATGGGGCTTGAACTCAGGGCACTATCCTTGAGCTTTTTTGCTTGAGGCTAGTGCTTTACCACTTTGAGTCACAGCTCTACTTCTGGTTTTCTGGTGATTAACTGGAAATAAGTCTCACAGACTTTCCTACCCCAGTTGGTTCTGTACCATGATCCTCAGATCTCAGCCTCCTGAGTAACTAGGTTTGTAGGTGTAAACCACCGGTGCCCAGCAAAATTAAAAATCAATATATAATGAAGCCAGAGGTCTAGCTCAGTGGTACAGCACTTGCCTAGCATGCTTTAGGTGGGTTCATTTCTCCAGCACTGAAAATAAAACTAATATTTTCAAAGGTTGAAATTATCTTGAATTAGTATGTGATGCTGCTTCATTATCATTTTAGCTTCATTTTAAATAGCATCATTAAAATGATAAGCAAAGGGCTGGGGATATAGCCTAGTGGCAAGAGTGCCTGCCTCGGATACATGAGGCCCTAGGTTCGATTCCCCAGCACCACATATACAGAAAACGGCCAGAAGCGGCGCTGTGGCTCAAGTGGCGGAGTGCTAGCCTTGAGCAGGAAGAAGCCAGGGACAGTGCTCAGGCCCTGAGTCCAAGGCCCAGGACTGGCCAAAAAAAAAAAAAAAAAAATGATAAGCAAAGACACAAAGGAAAAAATTATCACAAAAAGAATAATGTTTCCACTGAAAGTCAAAATGTCATCACAGAATGATTTTTGCATCATGATAAATTACACGAAAACAAGTTTTTAAGCAGAAGTCAAAGTTGTTAGCATCTGGCAAGAGATGAGGTAACACCTCTCAAAACCTACCAGCAGCATTTATCATGGTTACTAATGCTCCTAAATTGTTGAGATTCTTCAAATTGTGCTTAATATATTAATATTATGATTATTCAGCTGATAAAACCTAAAATGGATTTACTCACTCATTCTTTACTAATTGCACAAAGCAAAGGCTTTTACCTTTGTTAGAACAATCTGTAGGGCTATCCAACTCAGATCAACATGAGAAAAAATACTTTTATTCATTTGAAGACTAACTCATATTTGCTAAGAAATGTGACAACTATCTGCTCAAAATCTTTGTATTACAACTTGCGAGTGGGGACGGAAGGAAAAAAACAAGGAGAAAGCAAGGGAAGGGGTAACACTGTCCAAAAAGAAACGTACTCATTACCAGACTTATGTAACTATAACCCTTCTGCATATCACCTTTATAACAATAAAAAAAAAAATCACTGTAACACAACTAATTCTGATTCTCATGAAAGCTGCCATCAGGAGCTGGGAATGTGGCTTAGTGGTAGAGTGCTTGCTTAGCGTGCATGAAGCACTGGGTTCGATTCCATAGTACCACATACACAGAAAAAGCTGGACGTGGCGCTGTGCCTCAAGTGGTAGAGTGCTAGCCTTGAGCAAACAGAAGCCAGGGACAGTGCCCACGCCCTGAGTTCAAGTCCCAGGACTGGCAGAAAGAAAGAGAGAAAGAGAAGGAATTGCCATCAGAAGCTTCCCTTCCTAGCTACTCTTTTCTTTTCTTTTCTGTTTTTTTGTTTGTTTGTTTTTTGGTGCTGGTCCTGAGGCTCCACCTTGAATCATAGCTTCACTTCTCTTTTTAGTGGTTAATTGGAGATAAGAGTCTCACAGACTTTTCTGAGCTACCTGGCTGGCTTAGAACTGTGATCCTCCAATCTCAGCCTCCTAAGTAGCTAGAATTGCACAAGTAGTCCACTAGTTTCCAGCTGTCCTCTCTTTAGAATAACTAATTCAGGGTGTAAGCTTAAATGCTTTGGAAAGTAAGCCCCTATATAGTACAAATCGTGTCTATATTTTACCATTCAAAATACTGTGTCTATAGATGGATATTGCAGCACCCAAAACCACAACATATTTTACATTTTTAAATCACTGGAAGAAATAAAGAATAATCAAGTGGAATAGCCTCTGTCTAGCAAGCATGAGACTCTGAGTTCAAGCCCTAGGACAGTCAAAACACAGACCAAAATATGCCAAGATATTCCCAGTATCAACCTGATGCTAATAGGCACAAGAGTCACATGAGGTTACAGATCTCATGAATGCTCTCCCTGTCTTACCTGGATAGCTGTCAGCTTGTGTCTTACATTCACTAAGATAATATGAGCTACTAACAGCAGAACAGGCACTGAAGTCAGGCTGTAAATTGATTCACCATCTAGAACGAGAAGGTTCAGGACAACTGTGTCTAGTTCTTTGACCTGAAAAAGATTTGTAAATTAATATGACAGAATTTAACAAGGATTCATCTTTATATGTTTATGAATATATATATATAGGCTAAGATCATGGTTCAAGTGGTAGAGCACCTGACCAGCAAGTTCAAGGCCCTGAGTTCAAACCTCTGCATGACAACACACATACACACACACACACACACACACACACACACACACACAATTTCCAGTCAATTCAGCTCTCAAATAAGGACACTAGATTATGACAGAGCAACTGACAGCACACAATCATAATAGCTCAAATGCCCTCAGAAATCCACAAATCAAACCTGCCCCAAAAGAGAGGAAGCTTCAACTTTAAAGAAGCCAGATCACAACTGTAAAGATGAACCAGCTGCAATGTATGCATTAGCAGTCCCAGCTGAGGTAGGATCACTTGAGCCTGTTTTTAAGTCCCACACCAAGTAACATGGCAAAAGCAAGATCCTGTGGGGGGGGGGGGGGGATGGAACAGAACTAAAGAAATAGGCAACCCAGGCACCAGTGGCTCACACCTGTAATCCTAGCTACTCTGGAGGCTGAGAGCTGAGGATCACAGTTCAAAGCCAGTCCAAGCAGGAAAGCTCGTGAGAATTTTATCTCCAATTAACCACCAGAAAACCGGAAGTGGTGCTATGACTCAAGTGACAGGGCACTAGCCTTCAAATGAAGAACTCAGGGACAGTGCCTGGGCCCAGAGTTCAAGCTCCATGACCAACAAAAAGAAATAGGGGGGCTGGGAATATGGCCTAGTGGCATGAGTGCTTGCCTTATATACATGAAGCCCTGGGTTTGATTCCCCAGCACCACATATATAGAAAACAGCCAGAAGTGGTGCTGTGGCTCAAGTGGCAGAGTGCTATCCTTGAGCAAAAAGAAGCCAGGGACAGTGCTCAGGCCCTGAGTCCAAGGCCCAGGACTGGCAAAAAAAAAAAAAAAAGAAATAGGGAAACTCTTAGGGGAGGAACACAAAGGTGAAATGCCTATGTGCCTCTAATCATATAAAATATTTATTGAAATGAACTCCAGGAGATGGAAACAAGTGTTTTTTTCCCTTTGGTGTTATTTTGGTGTTTTTTTTTTGTCTTATTTGTTTATCTGTGTCTGGGAGAGTAAGGGGGAACACAAAAATAGAGGGGTAAAAGGTGAACAAATGAAGCAGTGGACTTACTAGACATAGACACTATGTTGAAAATGAACTATACAACTTGTCAGTGGATATGGGAGGGAAAAGCTAGGAGAGAGCAAGGGAAGGGGTGACAAAAAAAATGTATTCATTACCTGACTTATATAACTGTAATCCCTCTGTACATCCCCTTTATAATAACACTTTTTTTTGGGGGGGGGGCAGTCCTGGGGCTTGGACTCAGGGCCTGAGCACTGTCCCTGGCTTCTTCTTGCTCAAGGCTAGCACTCTGCCACTTGAGCCACAGCGCCACTTCTGGCCATTTTCTGTATATGTGGTGCTGGGGAATTGAACCCAGGGCCTCATGTATACGAGGCAAGCACTCTTGCCACTAGGCCATATCCCCAGCCCCACATTTTTTTTTTTAAAGAAGAAGAAATAGGGAAGAAAATGCTAGCAATGAAGTAGTCCCATCACTTCATAGACTTACCTACAATAAAATACCATATCAGAAGCTGGGAATGTGGCTCAGTGGTAGAGTGCTTGCTTAGCTTGCATGAAGCTATGGGTTTAATTCCTCAGTACCAACCACATAAACAGAAAAGGGCAGAAGTGGCACTGTGCTCAAGTGGTAGATGATGAATAACACAGCAAAGTGTAATGTATATTTTATCATTTCCAAAATTGGCATGGGCTAGGAATGTAGCTAGTGGTAGAGTGCTTGCCTAGCATGCATGAAGCCCTGGGTTCAATTCCTCAATACCACATATACAGAAAAAGTTGGAAGTGATACTGTTACTCAAGTGGTAAATCTCTAGCCTTAATCACAGAGAGACTCAGGGACAGATCCCAGGCCCTGAATTCAAGCCCCAGCACTGGCACAAAGAAGAAAAGTTGCAATAAAATAGCATATCGGTAAGTAGTCTGTAACAGGATTTAGATTACATTTCAATTAGGCCTCACTAGCTGGCAAAGATTATTACAAAGTGCCAAGCAGAAGAATCACAAATTTGAGGTCAGCCTGGGCTAGGAGAGCAAGACCCAGTCTAACCCTGGGTAAATGACGTACAAACACAAGAACTTCATCAGGAGTTCAGTCACATATATGAAAAATCTGAGATGAGAAAAAGAAAATAAATAAACTGAGTACTCATAGAACTATAGATCAGAGGTGAAAAGCAGGATGTCTTTGAGAAATCTACTCCTCTGAACAGAGATTTTCCACATCTGTGTTTATAAAATGTGGACTATAGAATGTACACAGCTGCCACAACATAGTGAAAAGAAATTCTTACTCACAGAAACCTGGGTACTAGCATCACAGACAGTGTCCTTTGTTTAACAAATAAGGCAAGGAATACAGTAAGTGAGTGAATGACCACATGACCTCCGAGTGGTGCCCCAACAGGAGAAAAGATACCTATTTGTGTCCTCTTCCTCTGTGACAAAACCCTCACATTCCCCCTGAGATCCTTTTTTAAGAAAATTATATTTTCACCATCTTTCAGTACTTGTACAAAGGGGGTACAATTCAACATATCAACTTATGAGTGCAATGGATCTTGATTTATTATCACTCCTTTCATCTTTCTCCGCCAGAGGTTTGGGGAAGGTCCATCTTAAAGAGAATTGTTTATAGTTCAGTAAGATAGACAAAGCAAAGGGAAATCAATTCCCTTAAGAATAATTTCTCAGCCAGTGCCAGTGACTCACACCTATAATCCCAGCTATTCAGGAGACTAAAATCTGAGGGTCACTGTTCAAAACCAGCAAGGGCAGGAAAGTCTGTGAGACTTTTAGCTTCAATTAACCACCAGAAAACCGGAAGTGGCACTGTGGCTCAAAGTGGTAGAGTGCCAGCCCTAAGCAAAACAAAAATTCAGGGACAGAGTCCAGGCCCAGGGTTTAAGGCCCAGGATCCACCAAAAAAAAAAAAAAAACCCAAACCCTAATAGACTAATGGCTGTATGTGGTATTGTTGAGAAACATACCTCATTAAATGGCTGGAACAAGAGAAAAGACAAAAAGTCCTGAGGGTACGCATGCACAGGAGGGCCCGTCCAGTTGCTCTGGACAAAGAGCTGCAAACTGCTCACACCAAGCAGGAAGACAAGCTGTTGTCTGTACAAAGAATGGTTAAGAAAACAGGTATAAACTAGGATCATAAATAATTTCATTTCAGCTTTATTAAGAAATAGAAAGCCCTATTAATTTAAAATAAAACAAAATAAAATAAGTGAAAAATCTGAATAGAAAAAAATACGAAAGTGACATTAACTGAAACAAACCATCCTTGAGTCCTAACAAAAAAGAATTCTGGGACTTAAGACAATTTAGATCTGCAATGTCCAATATTGCAAGTAAGATTCATATGTGGCTTTTTAAAATTAGTTAAGTTTATGGACAGGGAATAAATAAACAGCTGCGGAATCCCAGAGTTTCATTATGAAGAGAACATGACACTCTCTTCTATGACTCCTAGGAACTTCCTCAAAAAGAATTTTAGAGGCTGGGAATGTGGCTTAGTGGTAAAGTGCTTGCCTAGCATGCATGAAGCCCTGGGTTCGATTCCTCAGCACCACATACACAAAAAAAGCCAGAAGTGGGTGCTGTGGCTCAAGTGGTAGAGTGCTAGCCTTGAGCAAAAAGAAGTCAGGGACAGTGCTCAGGCCTGGGTCCAAGCCCCAGGACTACCACCCCCCACCCAAATAATAAATTTACATAAACTGTAATGGAAGAAGATAAACTATAGGTTCTACAATAAGAACATGAAGTTCTATAACTTCCCCCAAAACAATCTACAACATAATAAAGGTATGTAGACATATCACTCAGATATCTAGAAATAAAAAGATCAAGGGGATATGTGTTTAAGCCAAAAGGAAATAAGATCTAACATTTTGTCTGTGGTCAAAACCTACCAGACCTAAGCATCTGGAAGCTCAAAGGAGTCAGTTATCATTTAATTATGTGCCTGTGTCGTGTACAAAACTCTTTTATCCTTTATTTCTTCATTGTAGATGATCTTCTGGACAAGTAACCTTGCACAGGTGACTGGTATGAGTCCAGGCTTTTCAACAATAGCAACACCAGTGCCTTAGAAGGTGCTGATTACATGTATTCTTGACATTTACATGGACATTTCCTATAATATTTCATGTCTATATGTCAAAGTGCTACTACATGTATTCAAGTCTATTTCTCTATGAAATTTTCAATTAAAATTCTACCTTTCTGTTTCATCCAAATCTGAAGAGCAATCCAGGAATGTGACTATCTGTTTTTCCAGGTAGCTGTCAATCTTTTCTTCAGTTGCCATTGTTGAATTTAAAATATTTTGAGTCATTGAATGTAACAATATGGTCTCATAGCTCCCTTCTAACAGCAACTGTAAGAAAGATCCACTCTCTGCAATATAAAAAATTAGTCCCAGTAAGCTAAAAACATGTTTTCATACTCTAAAGGATAATCCATGAGCTAAATACCATTTGAAATACCAAAAGAAAAAGTATAAACTTAGAATGATTGCTGTACATTAATTACAATGTACTGCGCCCTCTAGAAACATTGCCTCTTCTAGAATTAGAGGCTGGCCTATTCTGAGTATGAGCAGCAAAGTGGATATGATACCAATAAAATTAATAATAATATAATAGGTACTACTGCCCTTCTGCTGGGAAATTCGCAGATTCCAACTGATAGCAGAAGTGTCCTTAGTCAGGATCCTAGGACTTTTCACAAGCTGGTTCCTGCTACTCTCACTAGTCTTCCTTATAAATCTGGCTCACCCCCTATTCCTTCATATTCCCCAGGCACATTTCAGCTTTAACATATTTTGCTCTTACAATTTTCCTGCTAAACTTTTCTTCACTTGTCAGTACCTAAAAATAAAGAAATACAAAATTACCTCTTCTCACCTTTCTCAAAACTTTTCCAGACCACCAGATATAACCATTGAACTATAAACCTCCTCCCTCCTGCTACTTCTTATACACACATACACACACACATACATACACACACACACACACACATTCTTCTTAGATGCTGTTCCTTGTTTTCTCTTCTGGATGAAGCCTAAATCCCACAACCAGACCTGCCTATATATGACAGCAGCAAATGTGCCTTCTTCCTCTCACTCTATCGGTAAATGTACACAGCTCACAAGAATTACATCTTTATTGTCTCCTTTCAGCTTTTCTGGCTCCCTAATTTTGAATAAATTTTTTAACTCATCTGCTCCAGGACGTCTCCACCTACAGAACAGTCTTAATAATAGTATCTACCTTGCAGTCTATATCACAGGGATGGAATGACTGAATAAACGTTGCAGACTAAGAATGACACATTCAGTGCTATTCACTGCCACTGTTATTACCAAACCTGGGCAGCCAGAAATTTCTAGTAAAGAATCGCACCTGGGCTGAGGCCCCGCCCACTATGTCGAGGGCTCGATTACCCCAAACCTGGATTTTGGAGTGGGTCGTGTGGTGGAGGACCGAAGGCATGAAAATCCGCCGGGCATCCTCGGTCCTCCCGGCTCCTAGGCTGGCCTAAGTCTGGCAGGCTGACAAGTATGCGCCTCTCCCCTGGACCGGATGTCCCCGCACCTGGCCCGAGGTCCCCTCACCTGGTCCCGAAGTCCCCTCCCGCTTCCATTGCTGCCTCTCGGCCTCAGGGGCAAAGCCCCTCAGCACAGCCAGCTCCGGGGTCCACATCACACCAGACACCGCTGCAGCCCCAACAGGGTCCTACGAAAGCGTCACAGGATAGGACCAGAAGGCAAAGGAGGAGGGCCCCAAATCGCGGCAATCCAGCGGCTACGGCTACCGTGAGGAACCCCACAGAGCTAGCGCCCCATGTGCGGACACAAGCACCAGGAGGCAGCCATGACAGGAGCGCGGCGCACCTTGGGAGAACCCCACACGTTCCCACGGCAAGCTTCCGCCTCAGTGACCAATCAGAGGCGGGGTAGTGAGCATGCCCGGGTGGCTGCCCCGCCCCTAGGCGGGGCGTGGGCGGGGTTTTAGAGGACGAGGTCTTCCTCCGAGGCGCCTTGGAAGGAGAGGCAGGAGGTTCCTGGACCTGGCACCAAGGTCTCCAGCCGGCTGCTGTTGTTTAGTAGGAAAGGCTGGCACTGTGGTCCTCTCTCAGTCCTTCTCGTGTGACGAACAGAGGAAAAGCTAGGTCCCCCGAGGCAAAAGCAGGTCTGCAGTTAGCCCAGAGGTGGGCGCTGACTCTGGCAGTTGGAGGGAGGCCTTAGAAATGGTGTGGGCAAGGAAGAGGGCTAGAGCCCCCTCAGCACACGGTAGGTCTTTATCCTTTGAACCTTTATCCTGGTACCTATCGTTCTTGCCTGTGATCCTAGCTACTAAGGAGGCCGAGATCCGAGGATCATGGTTGGAAGCCAGCCTAGGCAGAAAAGTCTGAGCTTCTATCTCCAGTTAAGCAGCAAAAATAAATAAATAAAAATAAAAATGCTGGAGAGGAGAGCTGTGGCTCAAACGGTAGAGATCTAGCCTTGAGCGAAAGAGTTAAGGGACAGCACTCAGGTACTGAGTTCAAGTCCCAGTAGCAGCAAAAACACTCCCACAAAGAAGGAAAGGGAGGAGGGAGGGAGGGAGGGAGGGAGGGAGAGGGAGAGGGAGGGAGGGGAAAACGGATGGATGTGATATTGGCGCTATAATATCATTAATGTCATAAATCATGAGTGGGAAGTTTGACCCTGGAAAGTTTTGGAGGCCTGTCAGAACACTGCAGAGCCACGAACCCAGGGATAGAAGGGAAAAGCTGCTGCATGGAAAGGTGTCATCCACCTGCACGCTTTCTCCTGAGCTGGGTTGTGTAAGAGCTGCTGAGCCAAGTGGGACTGGAAAGCAGGAATTTCGGCATTCAAGACTAGCTAGGGATGTAAGGATAAAGCACTGGGAAGCCCTCAGTGTGTAGTGACCCATGTTAAGATCCCTGCAAGCCAGGGGGTAGAGGGGACGGGTGAGGGGGCGGGCAATGGGCCTGGGCTCCATCTAACTCACTGGCTTTGCTGGAGGCTTTCTTCCACCTCCTCCCACTCCAATGTAGATTTTGCTTAGCTTTTCTCACTCTGTTTAAGGTTTGGCTTTCTGCAGTGAACTAAGTTACCTAGCTTCCCCTGGTCCTTTTCCTTGTGCTCGTCTTTCTTTACCATAGTTTTAATGGGTTGTGAAGGAGAGAAATCAGATGCTTGTGTTTAGGGTTTACCCAGAGCCTTTTATGACACTTTTCTCCAAGTAGCATTAGGTTTGATCTACTTATGTGTTTGAACTAATTGTATCTTTGGGGGGGGGGGGGTAATTGTTAAATGGGAATTTGATCAGGGAGATAACGAGAAGCTACACTTTAAAGGGTCAAATTGGGAGTCTACTAGAAAGCTGCAGACTGAAAGTACCTGCAGCCCTGAGTACAACTAGCTGAGTACAACTAGCACAAAGGCAAAAACCACATGATTGGAGTTAAAAAAAAAAAACTAACAAAAACATTACCACCTAGGGAAATAATCAGGAGTGAGCAAACCAAACCATTTGGGAAAACAGGAGCAAGCATTCTCTGTATTTTTTTAGGCCCCCCTCCCTCTCTCATATATAGGGTCTTACAGTTTTTGCCCAGAGCAAATTCCCTCCCCCATATCTTCTGAAGTGGTCAGAATAAAGATCTTTTATTCGCTCAGACAGAGAGAGAAAGTAGGACTAGATAGATTGCAGAATTTCATGGCCTCCCAATCTTTCTTTCTTTCTTTTTTTTTTTTTTTTTTTTTTTTTTTGGCCAGTCCTGGGGCTTGGACTCAGGGCCTGAGCACTGTCCCTGGCTTCTTCTTGCTCAAGGCTAGCACTCTGCCACTTGAGCCACAGCGCCACTTCTGGCCATTTTCTGTATATGTGGTGCTGGGGAATCGAACCCAGGGCCTCATGTATACGAGGCAAGCACTCTTGCCACTAGGCCATATCCCCAGCCACCCAATCTTTCTTAAATGTTTGCGAATGTTCCTGGCACCTTTATTTTTACCAGCCAAATACTGGAAACAACACAAAAATCTATCCATAGGGGGAATTGTGATACATACGTACATACATATATATATATATATATATATCCACACAATAGAATACTGTTTTTAATTGAATAATGATAGGTATAAGTGGAGGTGTGACGCAAGTGCTAGAACACCAGCCTGGAGCAGAAAAGCCAAGTGAAAGAGAGAGAGACCCTGTGTTCAAGCCCCAGGGCACGCACGCACGCGCACACGCACGAGGTGCCAAAGGCATTCACTAGAAATGCACGTTACTTACTCTGTTTCTAACAAAACATGACTGTATTTGTGTAGTGGCTCCATAAATCTGTATTTTAATAAATGCCTCAATGTTCATCAAAAGCTCTGGAGGTTGGGAAGTTCGCAAATCCACATCATAGGCCCAAGAAATAGCAGCATTAACTCCTCTTGGGCCTGTATTCACCCTCTGCAGGATGTGTTGGACACTCAAGCAAATCCACTGAAAGCCCAGGTATTTCACTTCTCTGGGCATTTGTGCAAAGTAATCCCTAAACATCATTACTCATTATTGTGTATGTAAGTGAAATATTTCCGCAATACTGTTGAATTAAACTGTGAAGGAAAATTTAAGTCATGTTTATGGTTCCCTAACCTACAACTAAGTAGACATATAAAGATTGTGTACAATTTAACTATGTAAGACTGAATTCATGAATTTAACCAGGACTTTGAAGCACAGCCATGTAAACTTTGAATAAACAAACTGAAGGTGCCACCAACTCTAAGCTGTTTGAGAAAACATATAGACAGGTGCTATGCACCATGTAATGTTATACAATTTTTTGGTGGTACTAGGGTATGAAACCAGAGCTTAGTTTTCTAGGCAGTGAAGGTACCATGGAGCAATACTTCCAGCCAAGAAATACATTCTTAAGGATGGCTTGCAAACATGAAGTTTCCTCTGAAAGTTCTCAAGAAACAAGTTAGATTACCAGATTTCTAAGGGACTCTATAGGATGATTTTAAAGCTCAGTATTTTTCTATGCCCCCAGTGTTTGCTATCCCCCATGAAATGTTAAGATTCAAACCATTATGCTAACTACAGGCAAAGAGAGACAAAGATGTTGATTTTTCTCACACCATATCTTTTCTAGACAATGTTAGTTACATAGGCTATTAGAGAGTTGTTGAGATTGCTAGCAAAGGAGTAAATTGGGTAGGTGTCATACAGTTCCTGGCTACCTGTTTCATGATTGTATTAAACAGTCTCCAGATCTCCCCTAATAACAATTCTCCAATTTAAAAACTAATTTTTATGTAGGTGTGTATATGTTATTCATACCTTTAGCATGTGTAAAGTCCCAGGTTCAATCCCCAGCACCACAAAAACAGAAGAAAAAAACCTATGATAAAAATCAGCAATTGTTACTATTGTGGGTTTCAGTGAGAAAGGTCATGAAAGACATTTCTGAGCTGCTTGTTGAGAGAGAAATATCTGACATTGGTGATATTGCCATTAAAATCAATCAAATGTGCAGCTGCCCTAGCCTCATTTTAGCCTTTCAGAATTCCAGTTGAGTAAAACATATTTTTAGGGAGAACACTAGCTGCAAGATACCTAATTTTCAGATCTCTCTCTCTCTCTCCCCCTCCCTCCCCCCCCCCGGGTGCTGTTGTTCAGCATCCTGAGTAGGATGCACACTGAACAGGAATGGAGGAAATCTGTTGTGTATGCCTCATATGATTTGTAAAGTTAACTTCTATGCATCTAAGACATTTAAAGAATGTGTGCATTTTCTGTTCCGGCTGGCTATCTCCTTTATGACAAACATAAAACACACTAACTAGGTAACAGGACCAAAGGCTTTATTTTGACTTGCTAGACTTGAAACTTTGGTTGTGATGAACCCTTCAAACCCATTTATTGGCTCTGAATCCATACAAGCAAAAAGTATCACTTTTATTCCCATCAATCTTTGTGTTGACAAGAAGCAGTTGCTTGTTGAGGGCATGCTTATGATCCTTCTAGGAGAGACAGCAGAAGTGGCCACTGGTGAAGAATGTGTGCTGGTGATTTCTTCCTTGAACATCGCCCTTTACTGGTTTCTGCTGCTTATATCACAAGTGGAAAGTGACTTAGAATTGCAAAGACTCCCATCTCCCCATAGACGTGAGGGCATGGAGGGGATGAACCTCATGGATTTTGTGCAACAACTCATTTTGCAAGATGAGCTCATTTCATAACCGGGTTTAGATATTCAACAATAAATAGGAGACAGGTTCCAAAAGTTCACACCTATAATTATAGCTACTTGGGAAGCTGGGGTCTGAAGATTTCGGCCTCCAATGAACCCAACAAAAAAGTCAGAACTGTCCGGGCACTGGTGGAGGCCGAGGCCTGAGTATCATGATTTGAAGCCAATCCAGGCAGGAAAGTCCACAAGAGTCATCTCCAATTAGCCACCAAAAACCTGGAAGTGATGCCGAAAGAGCACTAGCCTTGAGCAAAACAGCTCAATGGCAGCACCCAGGACCTGAGTTCAAGCCCCAAACCAAGAAACAAACAGAACTGGAGGCATGGCTCAAGTGCTGGAGCAGCCAACTGCAGGAAAATGAGTGCTCAAATCTGAGTCCAAGCCCTAGTACTGGACACACATGTGTACAAGTAGATAGGACTATTTATCTCTGTGCAGACTGAGAAACTGAAGTGATGGTCATTGCTTTGGTGATTGCACTTGCAGGCTGCAACTTAGCATCTACCTGTAGCCGCTGCTTTCTTACCAGCATGTTGAGCTGTAATGGGTGGGAGCTAGGGAAATGGAAAGTGAAAGGAGCTCAAATTGGCTCCAGTTCACCAATAGAAAGCCCTATACCAGCAAGTGGAGTTGTGGCTCAAAGTGGCAGAGGGCTAGCCTTGAGAAAAATAGCTCAGGCACAGCTCCCAGGCCCTGAGTTCAAGTCCCATGACCAACTGAAAAAGAAATACTAAGATCAATTCCAGAAAGAAAATATGTGTGAGCACCCTATCCTTCCATAGGATAAAAATGTCTTTAAAGGGGGCTGGGGATATAGCCTAGCGGCAAGAGTGCCTGCCTCGGATACACGAGGCCCTAGGTTCGATTCCCCAGCACCACATATACAGAAAATGGCCAGAAGCGGCGCTGTGGCTCAAGTGGAAGAGTGCTAGCCTTGAGCGGGAAGAAGCCAGGGACAGTGCTCAGGCCCTGAGTCCAAGGCCCAGGACTGGCCAAAAAAAAAAAAAAAAAAAAAGAAAAATGTCTTTAAAGCATTTAAAAAGCAACTAAAATCACCAGGGAAAAGATCAATAAATGACTTCATAAGTTAAACCCACAATAGAAAAGCTCAACAAAGATAATACCTATCTAGGCAAAATACAGCGGTATGACAAAAATGAACATTTTACTATAAAAGAAGTACATAGACATATTTCATACAACTTCAGACCATGTGTTAGAAAAAGGTAAAAAAGTGTAAACCAGGGCTGAAAATCAAATGGCAAAAAAAGGAAGAAAAAAAAGAGTAAAACATCTGATAATATAGCTATTCAATTCAAGAATTATCTCAGCTGGGTGCAGAGGCTCAGGCCTGTAATCCTACTACTCAGGAAATTGAGGTCTGAGGATTGAGGTTTGTGAAGCCAGCCTGGACTGGGAACATTTCTGAGACTTATCTCCAGTGAACCACAAAAAAAAAAAAAAAAAAAAAAAGCCAGAAGCAGAGTTGTAGCTTAAGTGGTAGAGTGCTAGCCAACAAAAGAACTCAGGGCAATGCCCAAATCCTGAGTTTAAGTCCCAGTTTTAGCACAAAAACAAAAAACCCTCTAATGCTAATGGTTAGGACAGTATGACAATATGATAACATTAATTGGTATTAGTAATAATCACTATAAGCTTTTTAGAGGTAACCAGTAATTATGTATCAAGTTTGGACTTGCCTGCCCACCCCCCCCCCCCATCCTAGCTACTCAGGAGGCTGAGTTCTGAGGATCACAGTACAAAGCCAAGACCCAGCAGAAAAGTCTACGAGATAAAACCTTGAAGTGGAGCTATGGCTCAAATGGTAGAGTGCTGCTAGTCTTGAACAGAATAGCTCAAGGACAGCACTGAAGCCCAGTGTTTTTGACATTTCTCCAACTTCTCTGCATATGTTCTTGCAACATGACCATTCTTTTGGGTTTTGCTGCATTCCTCTTTAAGGCATTCATACTTACCTTTCTTTCCAGTTTCTTTCTTTTTTTTCTTTTTTCTTTTTTGGCCAGTCCTGGGGCTTGAACTCAGGGCCTGAGCACTGTCCCTGGCTTCTTTTTGCTCAAGGCTAGCACTCTGCCACTTGAGCCACAGCGCCACTTCTGGCCATTTTCTGTATATGTG
The DNA here is from genome assembly GCF_023159225.1 of Perognathus longimembris pacificus. NCBI lineage: Eukaryota > Metazoa > Chordata > Mammalia > Rodentia > Heteromyidae > Perognathus > Perognathus longimembris. The sequence goes on from NC_063168.1 coordinate 56,788,879, forward strand.
GTGCTGGGGAATTGAACCCAGGGCCTCATGTGTACAAGGCAAGCACTCTTGCCACTAGGCCATATCCCCAGCCCCTCTTTCGAGTTTCTTAGCATGTAATCATATTAATATTATTCTTGTAAAAAAAATTAGCTTCCCTAAAGTTTGGTCAAATGTCTCTTCCTCTCTACTCCTTTGCCTTAATACTCTACACCTGAACTTCAGAGTGGGCTCTTCACCCATTCTCCACCTTGCCTATCAATACCTACCAGAATTACCTCCCTAGAACAATCTGATCAAGCTGCTTCCCTAATTAACGCCAGGGCAAACCAGGCCCATGCTGACCCACACCTCTTAAGTTTCCCAACATCAAAGTCTTCCATTCTACTCCACTCTTCCCACTTTGCCTTCTATAACCCAGTAGCATTTACCACAGTGCCAATTAACTGAATCTCTCCTTTTGTTCTCCTGTGCTTGGAATACCTGCTTTTTGCTACATTGTCTACCACTGTTATATCCTCAAGACTCAGGATATCTTCCTTCAGTAAGTCTTTTCCTAACCATATCATTTAGATGCCCATGTTTTTCCTGAGAAAAGTGTCCCTCCTCCCATTGAGGCCCCAGAAGTATGTTGTGAGAAACTCTGCAGAGAATATACCACATTGCACTGGCATTGTTTCCCTGTCTGTCTTCATTCCTCAAGTACAGGAGAGTTTGTGCTCACTGAAAAAAAGGGTCAAGATCTCACATAGAGACATTTTCATATAATACATTTCAGATTATGTTTTTCTACCTTGGTTTTTTTAGAACATGAATTAGATTTGATATGACTGATATTGTTGCTTTCATATTATAAACCTTTCTGATGTGAGGTGGAGAAAAATGACCCAAGAATACTCTATTGGTCTACAGAGTTTTTGATTTCTGGTTTTTGTTTTATTTGTCCCTGAGGCTTGAACTCAGAGCATGGGGTCTGTCCCTGAGCTTTTTTTGCTCAAGACTCGTACTCTACCACTTGAGCCCCAGCTCTATTTCTTTCTTTTTGGAGGTTAAATTGGAGATAAAAGAGTCTCCTGGACCTGACTGCTCAGGCTGGCTTTGAGCTGTGATCCTCAGATCGCAGCCTCCTGAGTAGATGTGGATTACAGGCATGAGCCACTGGCACCTGCTTCCATTGAATTTTAAAACCAAAACTGGTGGCAAACAATACATGTCATAGTCACATTTTATCATTTATCACTGATGAGACCGTGACAAAAATCAAACAACAAAAGTAGGGAAGATTCTCCTGATTGCCCATGTTTTATACCTAGATTCTAGCTAGCATGTCTGGCTCATGGCATATCTTTTTTCTTTTTTTTCTTTCTTTTTTTGCTAGTCCTGGGGCTTGACCTTATTAGGGCCTCAGCACTGTCCCTGAGTTTCTTTTAGTCAAGGCCAGAACTCTACCACTTGAGCCACAGAGCCTTCCGGCCTTTTCTGTTTATGTGGTACTGAGGATTCGAATCCTGGGCTCCATGCATGTGTGGTAAGCACTCTACCACTAAGCCACATTCCCAGCCCTCATTTCTTGTTCTAGGGCTAACCACTCTAAAATTGTTTAGTAATGTTACTTAGTGTAATTAATCGTTAACATTCTTTTAAATACATTGATTTATTGATTACATAAGAAAAAAAAGAATAGAGTTTTGCCTAATACCTTGGCACCTAAATTCCTGTGAGCCCCTAACTCAATCTTTTGTCATAAATGGACTCTACCACTGTTTCGTCACTTTGGATGTAGACACCTGATTTCCTGGTCATAGCCTATTTGTTACTCCATTAACCATGTTTAAAGAGTCTGTACTTCAATATGAGACAGTACCCTAACTCTAGGCTCCCACTTTTCTTTAGAAATTGCACTGTTCACAATATACTGTTCAGAATCAGCTCCTGATACAAGCTTCCCACAAACCATTTTATTTTATCTAAATATTATCAAGTCATTTAAGTTTTTCCTTTATGGTAGAAAAACATCCATTTTCCCCCATTGTACAGATCGTAAAAATGTCCACTTTTTGTAGAAATACCATTTCACACCATGGCAAACTGTTTTAGAAATAAGACATAGTGCTTCACCTAAGTCTTTTATTTATTTGGCTCTAGGAAGAATTTGCATGAAAATGAGCCTGTATGGCAGGTACAGAATGTACTGTAACAGCACCAGAGAGGTACAGCCTCTCTCCTCTACACAGCCTCATTGTTAATACATACATATGACTTTAGCAATAAAACCAGATAGTCCAAGAAAAAAAAAAAGCCCTTTAGGGGAAAAAATAATCAATGTAGTGAGTTCAAATTGACCGTTCCTGTTATATACTTAAATTCAAAGAATGGATACATTCAGAGGCCCAAATGTTGGCATAGAATAAAATCATGTTCATTTATTTTTTTCTGCATCTTAGAATTAGAAGGCATAAAATTAAATATGTTGAATGTAATAAATTCATCCATACAAGTGCAAGTCTCCAGCTATAATGCATCTCATGGCAGATTTATTATTTAAAAATGTACCAGTAAATCAAAAAAGGGGGAGGGAATATGTCCATTTAACTTTTATTGAAGTGTATGTAGGAGGTCTTCAGAAATCAATTATGAGCACGAAGATATGGCCAAACATAAAGTCTATCAAATTCAGTGAAAAGTTGCTGACTTTAAATAGTTGTAAGAATGACCAATATATTCTTTGTTAACAACCCCTCACTCTATAGTTTAAAAAAAAGGATAAACATTCAGTAAACATTCTTTCCTAAGGTAGTTTCCCTTATATATCAGTGATTTATCCATTTCTTTGTATACACAAATTTGTTGAACATACCAATCAGTGGTTCTCACAATTGAAAAATAAAAGCACAAAAAAGTTTACACTCTTGTACAGGTAAATAAAAGGTCACCTTGAATTAAACTGGATCTCCTTAAGGACATAGTATAGTTTCAGTTTCATTACCTATTACATAATTAGTTTCTTACATACAAATATTGACATATTTGGCTTGTGCTTCGAAGCCTTTGTGTCTATGAAATCCACATCAATGCAGCTCATAATTGGAAGTCACTAGGGAGGTCTTTGCTGCTGCCTGGTTTGACCTGATCTCCTGTTAGAGACTCCTCAGCACCTGCTGTGGCTCGGCACACTTCGGAGGCATCATCCATGTCAGGGTCCAAGCCTTCAGGGCAGGGAAGTTTCAGCAACTCTTCTCGAAGTTGAGCAGTGTGACGCTACAGGAAGAATCACCACGAAGGTTAGAAATCTAAACTGTAGGGTCCTAGCTCAGTATCTCAGAGAGGACCTCAATTTCACAAAGCATTAGGCCTACAAATTACCTGCTGATCATTTTTATATAAAGGCAGGAAACAAAACTGGCAAGAAATCACTAAGTTCAAAATTTAGTGGAATTACTGGATTAGTTCAAGGTAACATACAGTGTCCTGCACTTTGTCAGAGGACAAGCATTACTGATGACTTATAGAACATCATTTCTTTGACATGCGCATATTCTTTTAAATTAAAGACAGTACCCTTGGCTTGTCGTTTATGCTATCTATCTGTGGCTCAATATTTTTTACCAAAAGAAAACACCAAAACTTAAAATAAACCAGGTTAGCCCGACATCAGTGGCTCACGCCTCACTCAGGAGAGGCTGTGAGCTGAGGATAACAGTTCTAAGCCAGACCAAAATTCCATGAGACACCAATTGAGCATTAACCACAAAAAAGTTGTGTAAGTAGAGCTGGGCGCTGGTGGCTCAAACCTGTAATCCTAGCTACTCAGGAGGCTGAGGTCCGAGGATGCAGCACAGAGCCCAAGCAAGAGACTCTTATCTCCAGTTAATCACAGAAAATGCAGGAAGTAGTACTCTGGGGTTCAACTGGTACAGTGCTAGCTAGCCTTGAGCAAAAGGGGCTCAGGGACAGTACACAGGCCCAGAGTTCAAGACCCAGGACTGGCAAAAAAAAAAAAAAAAAAAAAAAGCTAGAAGTAAGTGGAGCTGTAGCTCAAGTGGTAGTATACTACTAACCTTAAGCAAAAAAGCTCAGGCACAGCGCCCAGGCCCTGAGTCAAGCCCTAGGAGTGGCATAAACAAAACAGAGTAGGGACACAGCTCATTGGTGAAACCTACACCCTAAGATCCATTCTGAGTGTAAAATGTAAACAAGTATCTATCAAATGCTAAGCCCTACTATGTAAAATGTTTACTCAGTGTTTCACCTTACATGTCCCACTAAATGTTAAGAAAATTCTAAGTTTTGAACCAACGATAAAGCACCTCTGCAGGAGTGATAATTTTATATTACTCCAGAGCCACCAGCAAGACTCGAGTCCGGCAGGCTTACCTTGAGGGCCGCTGCATGGTGAGACATGGTCCTGCCCACTCGCTTGTCACTGCTGTACTGCTGGATGTCCGCAATCCACTCCTCACACTGGGCCATGATCTCAATTCTTTTCAAGTAGAAATGTTTATGTATAACCTGAAGAACAAAGTGGGTTGACAGAATTGAAAGAAGTACATGGCATTACCAAAAATAAAAAATGCAATTTCAGATACTGCAATGTTTTTGTTTATGAAATTAAATTGTGTGGACTCATAGCAGGGAAGAATCAGGCTCCTGATTCTATACATCAGATTACATATGCTGCACTCCTCAGTTCTACAACAGAATGCCCAGTGTTAGCTCAGAGATCTATGTGTGTGAGAGAGACAAAGTAAATACTCAAAAGCTAACTTCTCTAAAACAGAATTTTTAGCACAATCCAAAAAACTGGTAACCAAGGAAGGTTTTTAGGAAGAAAACTGTTTTGAGAAAGTTAAAATATAATGATTAAAGTCATCTGACCTGAGAGATTAAAAAAAAAAAGCACAATCTTACATAGGAAGGCTATGAGAACATTTAGTCAAAGGACAGGAGTCTCGCTTCAGGACACAGTGGCATAAAAGCCTTTAAGAGAATTAAGACAATTTTTAGAAACTCATTGTCTAACTCCTAAAGGAAAGAAAGTATCCTTTCCTGACATTCATACATATACATTAGTATAAGAACAAAATTTCTATTTATGAGACAACTTATTTTATGAGAAATATTTTAGTATTATATTTAGTTTGTGGGTAGAATGCTAACTACTAAAAAATATAAGCTTTCCCCATATGAATTATGATATCTTGTAGGACTGAACATGGTTTTAAACTTCATGCAAACTATCTATCATTACTGATTTTTTAGGGTCAGTTCTAAAAACTAAAGTATAGCAGATATTGCCAGTAATAAAGTATTTCACTAACTGAACATACCTCTTTAAAACATGGTGAAGGGTTTCTGATTTGCTCTAGCATTGCCCATTTCACTGTCGCTTGTCGAATGTTTCCATCATACTCGCGAGAGCTCTGTGTGCCACTGGGTGTGCCTCTGGACCGCTCATATCCTGGTTCATTAAAGTAAGGCTCAGCTACTAAGATGAGGGACTGGACTGACACCAATACCTGAGGAATACAAAAAATGAAGAAATTTTGCTATTTAACTGGTAACTTGCTTTACCCACTGGGAGCCTTTTTTTTTTTTTTTTTAATAGGGGTGCCTAGTACCTGGGCGCTGTACCTGAGCTTTTGTGCTCCAAGGTGGTATTCTACCACTTGAGCCATAGCTCCAGTTACAGCTCTTCTGGGACATTAACTGGAGATAAGAATCTCAGGTCTCAGCCTCTAGAGTAGCTGGGATTCACCACTGGCCCCCAGCTTATAGGAGTCTTGTTTAAAGTACTTGTTTCCATATTTCTATTACTATAAGAACTGATAGTCATGATTAAGACACTGAAATACTTCATTAGTAGAGCAAAAGTTACGTGTGAAACAGCCATATACAACATTTATACATCTGTTTTATATTCTTGTAAACAATAATAGATGAGTTCTATTTACAGAAAATGCTTTAAAAAGGCTTATAAATACGGTAAACCTCATGCAACTGTTTGGAGGGAAGATAGAGTTTCATATAGGTCAAACTCCAGGGTTCAAGTGGTACCCTCTGCCTGAGCTTCCAAAGTAACTGGGACTACAGACATGGTAATATATATGCCCAACTCCCTCACCAATCTAAACACTGCTCAAACTTTTCTTACTCATAAAGAGCAGAGGAACAGCTGCATACTCTGAAAATATTCATAAGGAGAACTACATGAATCAGTTTAAAATATTTATTCCAAGAAGCAGCCATAATACCACACCCACAGCTACACCCAAACCCTCATATTTAAACCTCCTAGACTTTATGGTTCTAAGAGTACCTTTGACTATACATATTTACCAGAAAACCTGGTTTGCTTATTCCTGGCTAATATTTCTAGCTAAAAGGCCTTGTAATTAGCTAATATAACATCTTTGAAGGCAGCAAATAAATTAAATACCACCTTCCCACATATGAAAAAGCGTAATGACAACTGCACTTTTATTAGGCATAATGATTAAACAAGGTTATTAAAATAAACATTTTAGCAGTTGAGGGATACATTTCCTTAGAAAAAATTTTTTCTTTCTCTCTTTTTTTTCTTTTTGTTGTCTTATTTTTAAAATTTATTTATTTAATGTCAAAGTGATGTACAGTTTCACACATAAGGCAGTGGGTACATTTCTTAACCAACTTGTTACCTCCTCCCTCATTTATCCCCCTGCCTTTTTATTTAAAAGTCAGATTTTTATTATCTTTAAGTAGTTGTGCAAAGAGGTGTCAATTGTAGATTATTTAAATGGACATTTGAACCTGAATACTGAAGCGAGGAAAAGATATGGTTAAACAGAATATACAAGTGTTCCCGAGGCCAAATTCAACTAGAGAAAACCTTCCCAGCACTCCAGAGGCTAAGGCAGGAGGGCAGCCTGGGATAAATAAGTGGATTCTAAATCATAAAATAACAAGCCAGCACTGATGGCTCATGCCAATCAAGTTACTCAAGAGGCTGACATCTGAGGATCACCATTCAAAGCCAGCCCAGGCAGAAAAGTCTCAGTGAGATAGTAGAGCTGTGGTTCAGTGGTAGATTGCTAGCTTTCAGCAAAGGAGCTCAATGACAAGGTCCAGGCTCTGAGTTCAAGCCCCATGACCAATTAAAAAACAAGACAACAACAAAAGAAACCTCACTACTATTATTTTAAATCTAAGATTCATCCAGGAAAAAGCTTATGAATCTCAAGCATTTATAGTTTCAAATGTTTTGCAAAGAACTGCAAGTCTTAAGTTTTATGAATTCTAGGACAATACTTGTGAGCCTCAGACAAGTTAAACTGATCACAAAAGAGCCAGATCACTGTGAAGAAATACATACTATTAAATTTATAAATTTAAATTCTATTAAAATTCTATTTACAAAAGGTTAGGCCCTCTCCCAGTGTGATCTGGGAGTTGTGAGAAACCTGTATCATCTTTTAAGAATTTAAGAACTAAAAATAGCATTTTTTTTCTTTTTACAACAGTGATGTTTGACATAACTAAACTTTTATCTTATGCCCTAACTTGAGTCTCTAAACTCCAGATGAGACTTTACATCAGCTGATCATCCACAGGCATTTAACATATTTCCTACCCTTCTGTCATTTATGGGAAAGGACTAACGAGGCTTATTATTAGTCACTGAAATATTTTTTCAAGCACACAGTTCTCCATTTTGAAATTGTCAAAATTGAAATTTGAAATTGTCAAAGTTTTGTTTACTTGTAAAAAGCTTGAGGTCTGAGGATTCCACTTCTCCTCTGGTCTTCCATGCCAGGTATTCAAGATGCTTAAACAGACCTGAAGGAAGGAAAAGGGAAAAAATGTAAACACAATTTGAAAAGAAAGTGTAAACACAAACTGTCACTATAGAAATAAAGCAAAATGCCCTAAAATCAAACTACTTCAGTTTTATGAATCCTAAGAGGCTGTCCGAGTAACACAACTAGAAGTAAAACAAAATGTTCTTATTTGGCTTTACACAAACACGAAGCTGGAAAATGGAGGAAGGCACTGACCCCCTTGCAAAAGATTCCCAGGACTCCTCGAACACATTTAAAATATGTTAGATACTTATTTACTTAGCAAGACTGAATTCAAGCTACTTGCCAAACATATATGTAAACAGTTTGCTTTTTGACGAATATTAAAGCAACATAAAATTGGGATACATTACATTATATCTTCCTGGCATATGACTCAGCAATATAAAAATATTACTGGATGGGCACCAGTGGCTCACGCCTGTAAGTTCAAAGCCAGCCAGGGCAGCAAAGTTTCTGAGACTCCTTATCTCCACTTAACCACCACAAAAACAGAAATGGAGCAGTGGCTAAAGGTGGTAAAGTAGAAAAGCTCAGGGACAGCATCTAGGCCTTGAGTTCATGCCCCATGCCCAAAAAACAACAACAAAAGTCACTGGACTAAATTTTTAATAGCAAATCCACAATTTCAAACAATAGCAACAAATCTGGACTAAAATGTACCTCGGTGGTAGAGTGCTTGCTTAATGTGTGTGAGGCCCTTGGCTCAATCTCAGCACAGGAAAGGGGAGTAGGGTGGGGGTGGAAGCAAAACTAAAGATATGTTTACAGTGGTGTGGATCATGGAATAAACAGTTATGATGGCTAAAAGTATTAAGTAATAAGTATGCAAAAATAATATGTTAAAAAATAAGTTTCAGAGCATTGGACTCCTGAAAATCTCACTCCTCTAATTTTTGTAAGGAATTGATTTATTAATTAAATTTTAGTATTGTGTACCTCCAACACTGCAGTTTTTGGTAACTATCAAGAACAGGCAATATACCCATTTCTTTTCAGTTATACACAATCTAATCTTTGTTCTTTCAAACAAATCTAGAACTGCCTCTGGTTAAGCCTTCAATAAACCTAGAAAACTAACTCCATTTTTATGATTTGACTTAATGATAAAGAATAAGTGGTAATGGTTTAACTACAAATATGAGGCAAATGAAACTTGTGAAGGTAAGAAGGCAACACAGGTAGAAAATCTGGGGACATCTTTGGTAAAACATTGACCTCAAGCACTTTTCTCATCAAATAAGCAATTGCTTAAGGGTACATATAGCTTCTCACCTACTATTTTTTTGCCCGTCCCTGTCCCCCACCGCCGCCCTGGTTGTGGGGCTTGTACTCTGGGACTGGGCATTGTCCCTGAGCTCTTCAGCTCAACGCCAGTGCTCTACCAGTTGAGTCACAGTGCCACTTCTGGCTTCCTGGTAGTTAACTGGAAATAAAGAGTCTCACAGTCTTTCCTGCCTGGGTTGGCTGTGAACCCTGATCCTTAGATCTCAGCCTCCTGAGTAGCTAGGGTTACAGGCAAGAGCCATCAGTGACCAGTCTCAATTATTTATTAGTTTTAAACACTGAATATTCAGCATGGGATGTATTGATGAAATTACATCCAACTTTCCAAAATTATTTTGAGGTGATTTTTTATTTTATTAAGGTTTCGTTGGGGTGCTGGAAATCAAATCCAGGACCATGTGTGTACATGCCAGGCAAACAGTCTCACTGAGCTACATCCCTAGCCCTGATTATTCTTTTAACTGTAACTTTGATGTATACAGTCACATGGAATTTTGTTTTGTTTTGTTGGTTGTGGGGCTTGAACTCTGGGCCTAGGCACTGTTCCTGAGCTCTTCAGCTCAAGACTAGTGCTCTACTACTTGAGCCACAGTGCCACTTCCATGGAATTTCTTAAGTATCTCTTTCAACGTCTTTTAAAAAGTAAAAATATAAAAAACATTGAAAATAAAAAAGGAGTTGGAATGTGGCTTAGTAGCAGAGTACCTGCCTGGCATGCATGAAGTCCTTAGTTCGATTCCTCAGCATCACATAAACTGAAAGGGCCAAAGCGGCACTGTGGCTCAAGTGGTAGAGTGCTAGCCTTGAGCAAAAAACCAGGGACAGTGCTCAGACCCTGAGTTCAAGCCCCAGGACTGGCAAAAAACAAACAAACAACAACAACAACAACAAACCCAAACCATAAAAGGTGGTTGTGATTGGGGGAGTGGGGTTTGGAAAGCTGTGACAAAAAAAAAATGATAGTTCTATGTTTGTGCCATTTTACCACGTTTAGATATAGCTGAAAAAAAAATGACTAAGACTGGAGATATTTAACATAAAGAAAGATATAAGGCCTAACAGACAATGCTGTGTTCTTAGCAGGGGTAGATCTAAGTGTGCGAAATCAATTTAATTTGTCAGTACTTAAGATGATGTGTTCTTGGTAACAATGTAGTGCTTCTACCCTTTTCTGTTCCTTCATTCTAATATTTCAGCTAATCTGTACATATGAGGAGACCAAGAATGAAAAACCCCATATCCTCTTAGAAAAATGGTAACTAAAAATACCTTGCTTTAATTACAAAGGAACTTTGGATCCAACAGAAATGTGTAGCATTAAGAACAGAAGACTGCAATTACATTACCTTGCCATCGTTGTAGAGGTTAGGATTGAATCGAACACTATGACCACCGGTTGTTTCAAGATTCACGAGTGGGGGTGAACTGGGATAATCTTGAGGAAAATACACATCAAATTCAAAGCAGCCATTTGCATAGGGGGTGTCAGCTGGTCCCGTTATCAAAACCTGATATTCATACAAACGAACAGAGGACTGTGTACTTTTCTAGACACAACATAGTTCATCTTTTCCAGAATGTGTGAAAATGAAAATAGAAGTTAAGAACAAACACAAAACTAGAAAACTATTATAATGACAATGATTGGGTTTTGGTGAAAATGGGCTATTAAAACAGAGATGCTAAGCCAGGCACTGGTGGGGCTCATGTCTGTAATTCTAGTTACTTAGGAGTCTGAGATACGGAAAACACAGTTCAAAGCCAGCCCTGGTAAAGTCTGAGAGACTCCATCTCCTAAAATAACCAGAAAAAAGCCAGGCTGGAGGTGTGGCACAAGCAGTAAAGTGAAAGTGCAGTAAGTGCAAGGCCACAAATTCAAGCCCCAGTACCAGAAAAAGAAGGAGGGAGAGGGGAGATGCTATTGGCAGCAATACATTTGCCTATTATAATAAGCAAATACCTTTTTTTAAAAAAGGTTTTTAAAAAGCCTTTCTGCTGACCTTTCAAGACTTTATAGCTTTTCACTAATACAAGATTCTACACACATTAATTATTATCTGAAGGCATGAGGATATTTATCTACTATTGCAACATTATGACAAGATTTGAAGAGAATGATAGTTGTTTCCTAGTGGGTAACTTGTAGTTCAAAAAACAGCAGAGGACCAAACAGTAAGTGTAAGAATTACATAATGTATTTTATTTCAGTCAATCAATATGTGTTTATTACATAAAACAAGAGTAACATAGCCTCTGTCATTAAGGGTTGTATGGAGGCAAGAAGCACAATTATTTTCATGTGTGACATGGGGCTTTAAGACCATGGGGCTCTAGGCTGGAATCACTGCAGGATAATATAGTGTTTAACAGACACAAGGTTTCAACTCCTGTGGTCCATGTAATGATGAACTGCTTTTCTATAAAATAATTCTACAATGGGTCTGTTTCTAGGAACCAACAAAATGTGGCCAAATAGGTAAGTTTATAAAATGTCCACAGAGAAGTTACCCAATACAGCAAAGGAAGCAAAAGAAAAGCCTCCTCTAGGAACATAGGATAGGATATTAACATAAGTGAAAAGTATTTCCCTTCTCCAGGAGTTAAGACTATCAAGAATTTTTTTCTTCATGTCCTTCTTAAAATTGTTGTCATAAAGGCAATGCACAGAGGAGTTACAGTTTCTTAAGTCAGGTATCTTTAAACAGTTGTACAAAGGGGCTTCAATTTAACATGTCCATGTATTCTAATTAGTGACACTTTCCAGCAGCAAGCGCCCCCCCCCCTTACCATCTATCCTACACTCACTAGTTTCCATAAGTTTCCTAGCTCTATTTTTACATAGAGTAATCATTGAATAATATGGCTACATTCTCCTATCATTTCTCTCTCTTTTACCCTATCACTCTCAGAGAAGATTTGTTTCAGCTTCCCGGTATTCACTTTGTTAAACTATTAATTATTCAAAGGGGTTACATCATGGAAAACCACCTCTGTGCATACCATACTTTAGTCTGTTTGTTGCACATATGCATATCCCTGTAGACGTTTATAAATGTTTGTATTTTAACTCTAGCTTCCATGTTTCTGGTGGTTAATTGGAGATGAGTCTCACAGAGTTTCCTGCCTGGGCTGGCCTTAAACCACGATTCTCAGATCTCAGCCTCCTGTGTAGCTATGATTACAGGCGTGAGGCATCGGTGCCCAGCAAGTCAGGACTTTTCTTGATGTAGCATGTTCTTGGAATTTGATTTCAGATCAGTGTTAGAACAGAAAGGTGCAGATACTATATTACTGTTACTTTATTCACAGGCTTTATGAGCTTGAAAATACATTTTCTGAAAAAGAAATAAAGATTAATTTTCAACAAGTAATATTATAAAGTATGAGAGGAACATGGTGGATGACAAGAAATCCTATACTCTCTTCCTACCTATCAAAATGAAATCTTTTTGATATTATACTCCAGAACTGTAACAGATCAAATACAAGGCAGGGAGCTCTCTTTCTCTAAATTTTCATTTTGAACAACAGGCTGATCCACATATACTGAACCATTCCTACAAAAGGGCTCCTTTCACTGCAGTGCACAGTGGTCACCAAGTCTTACAATTCGTGCTATTTCTAGTATCTGTATGAATATTAATTAGAATATAGAGCAAAAAAATAAAGTTTTCTACCTTCATGATGTCAAGTCGCTCCTCATCACAGCGGACAAATACACTAGAAGAGGAGGACAGAGGCAGTGAAGTGGAAAGTGTCACAGCTTCCTGGGCAAGGCGGCGGGCTCTGGCAGCACAGCTCGCATCATTTGCATTTTTCACCTGAGACATGTAGTGGTAATTTACTTTAAAACCCAATTTTCCGTCTTCATCTTCAGAAACCATCTCAAATGTATCTAAAAGAAGAAGAAATTTTTTAAAACTGTCCAAAAAAAAACTATCTGAATCAAAGGCAGGCATTATAATGACAAAAAACACAAAGGAAACCACTACTTTCTTTCACCCAAAATGTAGAATGCCAGCAAACTAGAAATGCCTAGAAATGTGCTTTACCATACTTTAAGTATAAAGCTTCCTTTTTTACATACAGTTATCAACTGCATATAAAAATAGGCATATCTGGGTCTTGGTGGCTCATACAAGTAACCCTAGTTACTCAGAAGGATAAGATCTAAGGACTGTTATTTGAAGCCAGCCCATACAGAAAAGTCCTTAAGACTCTTACATCCAATTAACAGCCCTACAAAGTAGAGCTGCGGCTCAAGTGGTAGAATGCCAGCCTTTAACAAAAAACTCAACTGAGATTATGAAGCTTTGAGTTCCAGCCCTGGTATCAAAACACACACATACACATATACACACACACACACACACACACATACACACACACACACACACAGATATTCACATACATATTCCCATGCATATTCACAGAGAACAGAGTCTAATAAGTTAATAAAGATGTATATCCTGTTCAACTTAGCAACTTCTCTTCCATTAACTGTGGATGAGCCCAAGTATTTACATGCAATGGCAGCAACTGAGATGTCACACATTACTAAAAAACTATAGGTAAAGGTGCAGCTAAAACAAATGAGAATGAATCATATGATGATTCAAATGTAAGGTAGAAAATGTACTTTAATAAGAAAGGTCACAGAAAACTCATCTCTGAGTTGTTCTGAAAATTAGTGACTAGAAAAACCTGATCATGTTTAAAGTCCTGTTTAAGTTATTTTATTTTTTTACTTTATGTAGTATAAGAGAACCTTCTGGCTGATTTAAGTCTTAATCAAAGGCTCTGGACATAGTGCTCTCAATTTCCTCAGGAAGTGGAACAACCCTCCAGTCTATAAAATACTCATTTCCAACATAAATGTGTATATACAACACACACTTTTGTAACATCTTCGCTAATCTGTTTATTTTGTCAGTCATTGGGCTTAAACTCAGGGCCTGGGCACTACCCTTGAGCTCTTTTTTTCTTTTTTTTTTTTGCCAGTCGTGGGGCTTGAACTCAGAGCCTGAGCAGTGTCTCTGGCTTCTCTTTGCTCAAGGACAGCACTCTGCCACTTGAGCCACAGCGCCACTTCCGGCCTTTTCTATATACATGGTGCTGAGGAATCAAACCCAGGGCTTCACGTATACAAGACAAGCACTTTACCACTAGGCCATATACCCAGCCCTCCTTGAGCTCTTTTGCTCAAGGCTAGTGCTCTACCACTTTCAGCCACAACTCTACTTCCAATTTTCTGATGGTTAATTGTAGATAAGAGTCTCACAGACTTTTCTGACCCAGCTGGCTTTGAACTGTGATCCTCAGATCTCAGCCTCCTGAGTTGTTAGAACTACAGGCATGAGCCACCAGCACCCAGCCCTAATTCTCTCTTAACAAGGTAGGATTTTGGGGGCTGGGAATATGCCCTAGTAGTAAAGTGCTCACCTCATATACATGAAACCCTAGATTTGATTCATCAGCACCACATATATAGAAAAAGCCGGAAGTGGCACTGTGGCTCAAGTGGCAGAGTGCTAGCCTTGAGCAAAAAGAGGCCAGAGACAGGGCTCAGGCCCTGAGTTCAAGCCCCCAGAATGGCAAAAAACAAAACAAAACAAACAAGGGAGGATTTTGAGTGGGCACCAGTGGCTCATACCTGTAATACTAGCTACTAAGGAGAATAATATCTGAGGATCACAGTTTAAAGCCAGCCCAGGCAGGAAAGTCTGGGAGATTGTTATCGCCAATTAACCACCAGGAAACGGGAAGCAGTGCTGTCATACAAAGTGTCATACAAAGCTAGAGGACTAGCTTTGAGTGAAAAAGCTCAGAGACAGTGTCCAGACCCCGAGTTGAAGGCCCACAAACAACAACAACAAAGGTAGAATCTTGCTCTCCCTGATTGTGGGCAGATGTAGGAATGATGTGTAACTTCAAGTCCTGATTTGCTCTCTTGGGTAAGATATGTCAGCTTTGGCATATAAAGGTTCTCAAGAAGGCTTAAGGAGAGGCCCACATGACAAGGATCTGAAGCTTCCTATTCACATGTATACAAATGAGCCTGAAAGTATAGCCTCCAACTTTGGTCAGGGGTCCACACTAATGAAACAGACATATGACCACAACAGACATATGTCCCCAACAGACATATGACTGCAAATTCACAAGATACCCCCAAGTCAAATGATCAGCTGAACACCATTACTGAATTTCTGGCCCATAGAATCAGAAACATAGTAAGAATAAAGATGTTTTAAGCATGTAGGTTTGAGAGTAATCTTTGTAAAGAGAATAATTATTTAGTAAAATACAATAAACACTGAGAATATAAACAAGCTATCAATGTTTTGTTTAAACTTTCATTTTCTATATACTAGTATATGCAAGCATACAATGCTTGTTTGATAATATTTAAATACATGTAAATACAATACAGTAGTTATTGGTTTTAATACTAACAGAAATAATTTTCAATAAAATAACTCTTCAAAAGTATTATTTTAAAAGAAATACATATATAAAGAGTCAAATAAGCTGAGCACTGGTGGCTCATGCTTATAATCCTAGCTACTTAGGAGGCTGAAATCTGAGGATTACAGTTTGAAGTCAGCCCAGGCAGAAAAACCTGTGAGATTCTTATCTATAATTAAGCACCAAAAAAGCCAGAAGTGAAGCTACAGTTCAAGTGGTAGAGGGCTAGTCTTGAGCAAAAAAGCTCAGTGACAGAGCTCAGACCCTGAGTTCAATTCAAGCCCTAAGACAGATACTGTAAAAAAAAAAAAAAAAAAAAAAAAAAATTTTTAAAAAGGTCAAATGAACAGACTAGGTAACCAAACTGAATAAGTCAAAAAGTTGTAAACTCTAACCAGGTGACACCTTTGTAGAAAACCTGAGAGGTGAGAAGAGCAAAACCCTAACTGACTTCTGTGAAGGGTTTCCATGCTCACTGAACCTTACTTTAGTGTACTTTTTGGAACTGTCAAAATTCCTTGGGCATGTTCTCAGGATAGTAAAGCACAGAAAAAAGAAATAGGAAAAGAGAAAGAAAAACAGAAAAACACATACAGTAACAGCTAATAACGATCATTAAAGTTCAGAACATGCTTCAAGTATAAAGCAGCATCCTATGAGGGACTGATAGAATCTTTTCATCACACCTTCCTCGTCAGCTCTTTGGCTTGAAATGGGAAAGGCTAGAATAGGACAATGTTTTCTAAACATGAATCTCACGGAACTCTAAAAGGATAAGAGAGTAATAAAATTAATTCAAAGTTCCAGGTATTGAAAAATGGAATAGGTTAAAGAGATAGCTCAGTGGTAGTTACTTAATATGTGTGAAGCCCTAGGTTCAATTCCCAACACTACAGGAAAGTAGAAAAGATAACAAAAGAAAAAAATCCTGTTATATCATCTAGAATTTTTGTTTTTCTAATTAATACAGACCATCTACCTTAGTACAATTTCCAAATATGGTGTGACTACACATATAGATATAAAAAAAACCATACAAAAGATAAAAATGTTCTAGATAGGGGCTGGGGATATGGCCTATTGGCAAGAGTGCTTGCCTCATATACATGAAGCCCTGGTTTCAATTCCCCAGAACCACATATACAGAAAATGGCCAGAAGTGGTGCTGTGGCTCAAGTGATAGAGTGCTAGCCTTGAGTAAAAAGAAGTCAGGGACAGTGCTCAGGCCCTGAGTCCAAGACCCAGGACTGCCCCCCCGCCAAAAAAAAGTTCTAGATATATATACACACAAAGTATAAGACATGTTACTCCCCAAAAGAAAACTTATCTTTAATTTTTTTAAATTGGCATTTAATAGCACCACTAAAAAGCTGAGATCCTACAAAACAAAAAATTTCAACTCACCAAACTGCAATTTCTTCATAACAGCCACATATTTTTCTTCAAGTGACTTTAACACTGATAAAGGCTTGGGCTTCATAGCTGTTTTCTTGGAGTATTCACCGAGTTTTTTTTCTGTTATTTAATATTTCAAAATAAGTAACATTGAGTATACATTTTTGAAGAACTAAATGAAAAATAATTTACTTCTACAATTCAAGTGACAAATCTCAAATATTATCAAACTTTTCACAATTACTACTTCATCATTTGAATAAAGGGTTTTTTCTTACTTCAAAAATGTGACAACAGGGAGTCTGGGAATATGGCCTAGTGGCAAGAGTGCTTGCCTCGTTCATATAAATGAAGCCCTAGGTTCAATTTCTCAGCACCACATATATAGAAAAAGCCAGAAGAGGCGCTGTGGCTCAAGAGGCAGAGTGCTAGCCTTGAACAAAAAGAAGCCAGGGACAGTGCTCAGGCCCTGAGTTCAAGCCCCAGGACTGGCAAAAAAAAAAAAAAGTGACAATAAGGCAGGAAAATAACAAAGCTCTAATGAACTTTCATAATGGCAGAAATTGATCAACAAATGCAAAATCACAGTTCTCTTCGGTTGCTACTATATGAAATGCCAATTTAAACTAAATTCTCATACAAGTGTCAATGTAGTAGTTCCTATAAATAAAAATGGCATTTTACAAGTTTATTACTTTCAGTGAAGAAAAAAATTATTCCCTTATGAATTATAAATGAACTCTATAATCATATATAAGAGATAAGTATTGTACAATTACAAGTTATTCATAACTAAAGCTTGACAAAGAACAAAACTGACAGAGAACAAACACTTGAAATAGGAGAAAGTCGGGAAGTACTACTGTACCTTGATGGGCTTGCCGCAGACTGGTGGTGGCTGCAGAAACTATCTCAGCAGTCTTTTGGATGTCTGGTACCAAAAGAGTAAGTCCTTCTGGCTCTTGGTCAGATGTATCTGGTTTAACGCCTGTTTTAACATTTTCCCTTTTAGATCTGATTTTTTTTTAATACGGAAAGAAATGCAAAGAAAGTTAGATTTTTAAAAATGGAAATAACCTGCAGAAATCAGTAACACTCAACCTATGCAACTTGTAGGCAGGGACAGGAGGGGAAAAGTGAAAGTGACATTATCTAAAAAGAAATATACTCATTATCAGACTTAAGAAATGATAAACTTTCTGTATAACACCTTAATAATAAAATTATATTAAAAATTGGAATTAGGGTACACATGACATTTGCCATAAATTATAAGGGGTAAGTTCATTATTGCTAGGTTAAGGCCTAAGATAATAAATGAAGATATGAGCAGATACTCCCTAAAACATTGTATAAATGTCACATTATTAAAAAAAAAAAAAAAAAAAAAACCTCAAGCTGGGTGCCAGTGGCTCATGCCTGTAATCCTAGCTACTCAGGAGGCTGAGATCTGATTGTGATTAGAAGCCAGCCAATGCAGAAAAGTCCACGAGACTCAAAAAATAAAAATTAAAAATTAAAGGAAAAACAAAACAAAACAGAATTGGAGCTATGGCTTAAGTGCTAGGCTTGAGAGCTAAAGCTCAGGGACAACAACATCCAGGACCCAAGTTGAAGCCCCAGGACAGGCACAAAATAAATTATTATTATTAATAAAAATAGTAAACATCTGGATATAGAGAAATCATTTCTAAAAAAGCAAAGAAAGGGGCTGGGAATATGGCCTAATGGCAAGAGTGCTTGCCTCGTATACATGAGGCCCTGGGTTCGATTCCTCAGCACCACATATACAGAAAATGGCCAGAAGTGGCGCTGAGGCTCAAGTGGCAGAGTGCTAGCCTTGAGCAAAAAAGAAGCCAGGGACAGTGCTCAGGCCCTGAGTTCACGGCCCAGGACTGGCAAAAAAAAAAAAAAAGCAAAGACAAGGGAATCAAGACATGGGAACCTTCCAAGACATGAGAATCAAGGAGCTATATACAGGCGTTTATTTTTACAATGTATTCACTCACAGTATGTTAAAAATAAAAGATAAATTTGATATTCAGCTATCTTGCAACTGTTCCTATATACTGGAATTTAAGGAAATACTATGTTTTAAAGACATTTTTCTGCTATTTCTTATCAGGATCTAAAATGTACCCAAACTTACAACAAAATTGGATATATTCCTGCAAGGTTTCAGTGTACAGAACATCAGTTGTTGTTTTTTAGTTGTATTTTTATTACCTTTAGTTGTCAAAGGGTTAACTAACAGTCAACAAAAATCCATGAACATAGTTTTAGTACATGATTCACAAAACATTACAACTAAACATTATTTCCTTTTCTTTTCATCTTCTAGTCCAACCCTCAGCAAACACTATTCATATAACAAAATCCTTACTGTTTAGGCTGTTTTTTAGTTTGTTTTGTTTTGGTGCCAGTACCAGTGCTTGAACTCATTGTCTCTCACTTTTTACTCAAGTATGGCACTTTACCACTTAAGCCACAGCTCTACTTCCAGCTTTTTGATGGTTAAATTGAAGATGAGTCTCACTGACTTTTCTGCCCAAGCTGGCTTTGAACTGGGATCCTCATATCTCAGCCTCCTGAGTAGTTAAGATTATAGGTGAGAAACACCAGCATCCAAGAACTACTTAAGATTTTTTTTAACTTAAACTTCAAATCTCTATCTTCTTTAATCAAGTAAACAGAAATGTTAAAGGTGATTAAAATAATATATGCAGGAGTACAATATAAACTATCACTTATTTTACTAGATGTATACCGGCCAACAAAAGGATGCTGCCTTTATAGTAAAATATTTCACAAAGCCGGTGACACATCCATGAAAGTAATGATGGGACAGTAATACTGATCAAGAAGTATTGTACTCATAACCTAGTTAGCTTTGTAATAATAATGAGACAAAATAATAAGAGACAAGAATAGTGTCATTTACATATAAATGTCCAAGAAAAAGAGAAATTTGATGTTCACGGTAAAATATAGGCTCACCACTAGGTATCATCATAAAGATAAAATCCTGCTCAGAAGAAATTCAGTGTTCACTCAGATAGGTACTAAGAACTCATTCCTGTTGGTAGCCAGAGTACATGGATACAGAATTAATGCATGTGTTTTGAATTTTTGTTCCTGCAGTACATGAAAAGGCTAGTATCCACACATATTTTCAACTACATAGTATACATTATTACCTTATCTGGAAGGATGGCTTAAGCGAAAAGGCTAAATATTCCCTGAGTTACTGGACTGGCCCTGAGATGAAAGAAGTCACCGAGGACACACATCCACTTTCCTTTGCCACGAGTGACCCACTTGGCATATGTATTGTATATCATTTCACCTATCAACTTCTGTGTGTGTGTGTTCAAGAATGCATATGTTTCCAAGTAAGAGTGTAAGAATCACAAGAATATAATGTTGAAATATCAGGCATTAACTAAAATATCAGATGTTTTTAACCGCTACAACCAAGACTGTATTTGACAGATTTATATGGCCATCTTACTTACTTACTAACTTATTTTGATGATACTGGAGATTGAACTTGGCCTAATGCTTCCTAGACAATGTTCTGTCATAAAAGACATGGCGCCCCAGTCCTTTTGCTGTTTTTTCAGATAAGGTCTTAAACTTTTGCCTTTGAAACACAATCCTCCGATGTTCACCTCCCAAGTAGCTGGGATGATATATGTGAACAACCACCACACCTGGCTTGCTTTTCCTATAAAATTGCTTTAAACTTTTGCCTGGGAAGGCCTTGAGCCATGATCCTCCTATCTTTGCCTCCCAATGATCTGGGATTACATGCATGAACCACTTCACCCTGCCGAGTCTGCTCTTTCTTAACAAGGAATTATTCTGGCAGTAATCCAATCAAGTTCTAAATTATATTCATCAAGAGCTATTAATATGAGACTGACATGCTACCTACTGTACTAACAAGACACCTAAGAGCTATTAATAACCAGTGTCAAACACTGACAATCAGGAAAAAAGCAAAAGCTGTTGACAGTACCACTTTGAAAGGACAAAGATTTTTTTCTTCCCTAATTATAAAGGATTCTCTATTACAGAACCAAAAATAAAAAAATTAGCACTAAACTACAAAATAAAAAACAACAACAGCAAGTTGTTTGGGGGAAATAGTAGTTATAGCTACGATAAACGACATACAGATGATGTCTTAAAGCACAACATCAGTAAGATTATTCATTGTATTCATAACAGATTTCACTTAAAGAAACATATCTTGCCAAGCAGAAAAGAAAAGTGTGAAAGCAAAGGACACTTTTTTCCAGAAAGGATATCTTCTCATTGAAAAAACAAGAAACTCTGACATGGAGCCTGAAATATGTGTATTTGTGTATGCATGCAATGTTAGGCTTTATTATATTCACCTCCTAGCATATAGATTATCCTCAAAAACAGAAACTTGGAGGTTTGTTTATAAATAACAATTTCATAATTCCAGTTGTACAAAGATTAGTGGGTTATTTAAAATAGTCTAAACACAATGGCACATTAAGTTGGTTGGGTTTTTGGGGGTTTTTTTGGGTGGTGGTGGTTGGACATGGGGCTTGAACTCTGGGCCTGGGCACTGTCCCTGAGCTCTTCAGCTCAAGGCTAGTGCTCTATCACTTGAGCCACAGTGCCAATTCTGGTTCTCTGGTGGTTAATTGGAGATAAGAGTCTCACAAACTTTCCTGCTGGAGCTGCTGGTGAAACGTAAGCCTCGGACAGGTGTAAGCCACCAGTGCCCGGCTAAATTGTTTTGCCTTTCTAAAAAATTATAAGAATCCAGAAACGTTTTTATCTAATATTAAAATGTTACACCACATCAGTAAGAGAAATGTTCTCCTATCTCCTCCTATTGAGGCCAATGGTCAAATCATAAAGCAGATAAATGTTTACATAGGGTTCTGATAAGAAATTTTAACTGGATAGTATCTCTGTCAAAAATATATAGTAAAAAAAAAGCTGGGCAAGGGTGACTTACTACTCAGGATGCTGAGATCTGAGGATCACAGTTCAAGGCCAGCCTGGGGAAGCAAAGTCTGTGAGACTCTTATTTCCAATTAACTACCAAAATAGCCAGCAGTGGAGCTATGGTTCAAGTGGCAGGGCACTAGCCTTGTGCAAAAAAGAAAACCTCAGGGACAGCATCTAGGCCCTGAATTCAAGCCCCATATACAGCGGGGAGGAAAGACACTGTGGTTTGGGAATAATCTCCAAAAGGTAACAATACTTAAAATATATGAAGGACACACACTACCTGCCTATCAATGTTCACAGCGATTCATTGTCTGACATTAAACTAAAGCCAGTAATCTCTCTCTCTCTCTCTTTTTTTAAGTTTTAGGTTATTGTCAACCCATATGTAGGCCCAGCTCATGAAAAAAGGCCATACCTTAGCTCACATCCTGAAGTCTGTGTGAAAAGCTATTTGAGTTCAAGGCACCTAGCTGGAAGTAGGCCTCTGAGACTGACAATGGATCCAACATGGTAAAAGCAATCAGCGACGGCCGCTACCATGATATCCGCTGCTTTGTGCATACGTTGAATCTGGTTGTGATCACTGCCCTGAAGAAATATGAGGAAGCAACTGAAGTTTCTACTATTGCATAGAATTATCTGCAAACATTCCCACTATGCTGTGAATTCCAACTAAATAGCTGTTAAATCAGGCAAAGTTGGCTCTGTGAAATATAATCGGAACTAGGATGTGAGCAAAATGGGCAAATCTTTTTCCTGAAAACATAAGTTACAAAAAGTACCATACCTCAACACTGTTATATTGATCTTAACTAATACTACCCCCCAAGCTGAACTAGATATTAAGTCTAAACAGACAGTAGAATTGGGTTCTCTTATTTATACTTCATAAAATGAAAAAAGCTATTTTCTTGGTATAGAAGAGACCAACTTAACTCCCAGCATTCTACCTGTCAGGTGGAAAGTATCCAATAGATGAAATAAGCATTTTAAAAAGAAAGCCAATGAAAGAAATTATCTGGAGACTGACTGCAAGCTGAAATGTCCTCATTCAGAATCACTACAAATTAGCACTTCTGAAAAAAGATGTTAAAACTACAAAAGAAAGTTCTTCCACCCATGAAGCCTTATTTACCTATAAAACAATCATCACATTATACTTCTTGGTTCTAAAATTCTTTTCCAGGAGTTACAGTTCAAAATGAATTAAGATAAAAGGCAAAGATTTATTTACAGTAATAGCCTGGTTGCTTGGCTCATGCCTATAATCCTAGCTATTCAAAAGGCTGAGAATTGAGGATTGCAGTTGAAAGCCAGCCCGGACAAAGTCCATGAGATGCTTATCTGGATTCAATTAACCACCAAAAAGCTACAAGGAAAACTGTCCCTTAAGTGGTAGAGTGCTAACATTTTAAAGCCTAGAGACAGGACCTAGTTCCTGAGTTCAAGCCCCAGGACTGGCTAAATAAATATTGCAGTAGAGAACTCTGCTCCTAATGTCTCAAGAAAGCAATAAAGTGACTGGGGAAATGCACCAGTCAATGATGTCAAGAATTCTGTAAAATGATCTTCCATGATCAAAACAGTTTTAAAACTCTGATTTCTTTTTCTTTTCTTTTTTTTTGCTGGTCCTGGGACTTGAACTCAGGGCCTGGGCATTGTCCCTGAGCCTTTCTGTGGTCAAGGCTAGTGCTCTACAACGTGCATCACAGCACCACTTCCAGCTTTTTCTGTTTATGTGGTGCTGAGGAATCGAACCCAGGGCTTCATTCATGCTAGGCAAGCACTCTACCACTAAGTCACATTCCCAGCCTCTTTTTTTTTTGCCAGTCCTGGGCCTTGGACTCAGGGCCTGAGCACCATCCCCGCCTGGCTTCTTTCCGCTCAAGGCTAGCACTCTGCCACCTGAGCCACAGTGCCCCTTCTGGCCGTTTTCCATATATGTGGTGCTGGGCAATCAACCGAGAGCTTCATGTGTAGGAGGCAAGCACTCTTCCCACTAGGCCATATTCCCAGCCCCTGCCCGCTATGATTTCTTTTTCAGTTTACTTCAACTCTATCTATCTATCTATCTATCTATCTATCTATCTATCTATCTATCTATCTATCTATCTATCTATTTATGGCCAGTCCTGGGGCTTGTACTCAGGGCCTGAGCACTGTCCCCTGGCTTCTTTTTGCTCAAGGCTAGCACTCTGCCACTTGAGCCACAGCGCCACTTCTGGCCGTTTTCTGCATATGTGGTGCTGGGAAATTGAACCCAGGGCCTCATGTATACGAGACAAGCACTCTTGCCACTAGGCCATATCCCCAGCCCTACTTCAACTCTTTCTAAATGAAAGTACCAGTTTGATTTTTTTTTCTTTGCCAATCCTGGGCTTGAACTCAGTGCCTGGGCACTGTCCCTGAGCTTCTTTTGCTCAAGACTAGCACTCTACCACTTGAGCCACAGTGCCACTTCTGCTCTTTTCTGTTTATGTGGTTGGTACTGAGGAAATGAACACCCATGGCTTCATGCATGCTAGGCAAGCACTCTACCACTAAGCCACATTTCCAGCCCTACCAGTTTAATTTTTAATAGTTTAAAACAAAGTGGGAAAAAATTCAAACTTGGAAAATGAGTGCAAAAATAAGCTAAGAGACATAAGAAGCTGTCACACATTTATTTGTGATTTTGATTTAAATCACAAATTGGGTTATAATCATTTTAGTCCAGATTAATCACTATCAGACATAATAAAGTACTTCATGCTATCTACTGAGCAACAGAAGGACATCAAATTTCAGTCCTTTCCATGTTGCCCAACAGATAGCCAAATAAGAGGAAGAAAAGAAAGCAAAGCAAATGCTCGCTCCACTGTCATAATATCAAGCAAAGATTGATGAACAATCAAATCTGCTAAAGGTCATTGAAAAAAGAAACTTCTACAAAAAATATAGTACACTAAATGTTTCTTGGTGAAAGAATGAAGTCTTTAATTTTCTACGTCTGAGGGGAAGATGTAAAAGGAGAAACTAGAAAATGTTTTGCTTATAGAAAGCAAAGCGGAGGGTCTACAATTTAATCTATTACTATTTAGGTTCGTGAAAAGTAAGATATTTCTACGAAGTAACTTATTTTAAATATGATGGCCTTCTTTGAGTCCAGAAGAATCTTTGAGATAATATGACAAATGGCATTATCCACTAAATCAGTTATATGTGTAGCCTGACAACAATTAAGGCTTTTGGACAGCAAACCTCTTTGTCCAATTTTTGGTAAAATTGTTACATACTAAATATTCTAAAATACAATTATTTAGCTACTGAAGTCCACAGGGAAGTATCATATATAAAATAATCAATTTGTTACTGTCTCTGAAGCAGCAATGAACTGCCACATTTATTTAAAAATAAACAAATTGCCATGAAGACATATGTGTGCATGTGCATGCACACACACACACACACACACACACACACACACACACACACACGTGTGCCAATTCCAGCATTTTGGAGGCTAATTGGAAGTATCCTATAGACTTTCTTACTCCGGCTCATTTCAAACTGAGATCCTGCAATCTCAAGTCTTCTTTGTAGCTATAGTTACAAGCATGAGCTACTTACCCAGCTATGGCTATACTTCTGACTTCAATCTGAGATGATGTAGGCAAGAGTGGCCAACAGGAGATAAATTTGACCAAGACTATGTGTAAAACCCAATGGGACACATCTTTAACAACCGAACAAATTTTCACACAACACAGCTAACTACGTTTACATTCAAGAGAAAATAATATACCTGTAAATGCTTAAAGTATTAGGTAATTATGCTACAAATCCCTTTATCAATACAATAGTTTTTCTCTGACATTTTTTTCCTATTTATGGCAGAAGTCTCAATATGTTACTAAACCTGGCTTTAGATTTGTGATTCCTCATGCCTCAGTCTCTTGAGGACTTGGCTTTCGTAACTGTCCAAAAAATGTTGAAGAAATGGTCATAAAAGGTAAAGGGAGCTTATTTTATAAATACTGCTCTATTGTATTACTGTATCAATCCTTCAATTTTTTCATAACAAAGTTTCGATAATTGAAGTAATTAAAAGAGCAAGAAAATATAAAATTGCTTAACCTGACTTACTTCTAATTTAAGGTTGTTGGTTGTTCATTCACCAACCAAACAGCAGATATAATGAAGTTCTGTCTACTTTGGCAATCTACCAATTATTAATTAGGCTAAGAATGGGATGAAATCATAGTAAAAACATGTTGCCTTTTACTGCCCTAACAAAGCCCTAATGTAAATTCTTCAGACAATGAAAACAAGATAAGTGAAAGAAAAAAATCAGAAAAAAATGTGTAGAATCCACATTTTTTGTTTAACTATCTAAAGTTATGAAAACGAATTTTTAGTTGAAATAATTTTTTTTTGGGGGGGGGCGCCAGTCCTGGGGCTTGAACTTAGCGCCTGGGCACTGTCCCTGAGAGTCTTTTGCTCAAGGCCAGCGCTCTACCACTTGAGCCACAGCACCATTTCTGGCTTTTTCTATGTATATGGTACAGAGGAATTGAACCCAGGGCTTTATGAATGCAAGGCAAGCAGCACTCTACCGCTAAGCCACATTCCCAGCCCCTGAAATAATTCTTATAGTCTTTTACTCCTGTATGAAGAACAGAAAATGTTTCTTTTCCTATTTCTCCTTATTTTACACCTGTTATACTAAAGTAAATCCTCATTAAATCTTTCACCTTAAGAGAAAAACTCACAACAAACAAAAACCTGTTTTTCAGGGCACCCTTGTAATCTTAACTATTCAGAAGACTGTGAGATCTGAGAATTGCAATTTGAAGCCAGTCCAGGAAAACAAATAAAAAAAAAATCTCCAGTTAACGACTAAAAACAATGGAAGAAGAGCTGTGACTCAAGTGATAGAACACCAGACTTAAACAGAAAAGTTGAGTGAATGTGAGGTCCTGAGTCCAAATCCCTGCATTGGGACCAAAAGTTATTTTTACTTCATTGTTACCATTTACAAACTGTACAAATAGTCCTTCCTTGCCAACTACGTATGGCAAGGAAACAAAATATATACCTAGACAGTTTTGTTTTTTGTTTTGCCTGTCCAGGGCCTTGAACTCAGGGCCTGAGCACTGTCCCTGGCTTCTTTTTGCTCAAGGCTAGCACTCTGCCACTTGAGCCACAGTGCCACTTCTGGCCGTTTTCTATATATGTGGTGCTGAGGAATTGAACCCAGGGCTTCATGTATGAACGAGGCAAGCACTCTTGCCACTAGGCCATATTCCCAACCCCACCTAGGCATCTAAGTTCTATATAGAGTCATGGCTGTAATTATTACTGATTTTTTTTTTGGCCTAGTGATTGAACTCAGGTTCCAGGCACTGTCCCTTAGCCTCTTTGTGCTTAAGGCTAGCACTCTACCAACTGAGCCACAGCAAAACTTCCAGCTTTTTCTGAATAGTTTATTGGAGATAAGAGTTTCAAAGACTTTTCTGCCTGGGGTTGACTTTGAACTGCAATCCTCAGATCTTAGCCTCCAGAGTAGCTAGGATTACAGGCATGAGCCACCAGCGCCTGGTTGAAATGTTTTTTGTAAGTATAAACAATTACATATTTATTAGAACTTATCCACAGTAAGGTAAGCTGGCTTCTTCTCAAGAAACTAAAACATAAATGAATTAAAGCACAGAGGCTGAAACAAAAATATTATACTCATTGAAGAATGTAGGAAATACTTCCAATTTTTTTTTTTTTGTGCTGGTCTTACGGGCACTGTCCCTAGGCTGTTGTACTCAAGGCTAGCACTCTACCACTTGAACCACAGCTCCACTTCCACTTTCATACTTCTGTTTTCTACTTGCCTAAGTCACCAATCTGACAGTTGGGAAAATTCATGTCCCCAACAGATTTTGATCTCTCATACTTGATATGAAACAAAACATTGTACCTCTGGGCTGGTCCATCAACAGACACCTAACAGTTGTCTTTGTCATTACCTAGTCTTTGATACTTCTTGTGAAAATTTTTCTTTTCCTTTTCTTTTGGTAGGTTTTATAGCTTGAACTCAGGGCCTGGGCACTGCCCTTGAGCTCTTTTTTGCTAGCCACAGCTCCACTTCCTGTTTTCTAGTGATTAACTGGAAATAAGAATCTCATATGGAAGCTGGGGCTGGTGGCTCACACCTGTAATCCTAGCTACTAAAGTCTTGGAATGTACAGAAAAATGCAGTAATATGGCTATAATATTAAATCTGCAGGTCTATTCCCTGGCACAGGGCCTAAATAGGTGAAGATATAAAAAATAACTCAACTATTTGGGTGCTGATGGTTCATGCCTATAATCCTAGCTATTCAGGAGACTAAGATCTGAGGATCATGATTCGAAGTCAACCAGGACAGAAAAAGTTTGTGAGATTCTGATCCCCACTAAACTACCAAAAAAGCCAGACTAGAAGTAGAGGTTGCTCAAAAGGTAGACACTATCCTTAAGCAAAAGAAGCTCAGGGACATTTCTCAGGCTCTGAGTTAGAGGCCCAAATCTAGCCAGGCACTGGTCACTCAAGCTAGTAATCCTAGCTACTTAGGTGGCTGGAATCTGAGGACTGTGGTTCAGTCAGTCCAGGTAGGAAAGTCTGCTAAATTCTATCTCCAAGCAACCATCAGAAAACTAAAAGTGGAGCTGGAGCTCAAAGTGGTAGACACTAGCTTTGAGCACAAATGCTCAGGACCAGAGTTCAATCCCCACAACGAACAACAAAAAATTAAAGCTACTTATAACAGCTATTAGGGTGACAAAAAGAAGCCCAACACAACTCTACATGTGAGCCACATTTAAAACCAAACTCAAGTGGGGTACCAGTGGCTTACCCCTGTAATCCTAGCTACTCAGGAGGCTGAGATCTATAGATCATAATTCGAAGCCAGTAGGCAGGAAAATAAGATGCTTATTTTCAACTAAGTACCCCAGAAACCAGAAGTGGAGCAGTGGCTCTGGTAGTAGAATGTTAGCCTTGAGCACAAAACCTCAGGGACAGCACTTAGGCCCTGAGTTCAAGCCCCAGGACTGGCACAAAAACAAATAAGCAAACAAAACTCAAGCTTTTACAAATTTTGAATGTTTAGTTATAAAGCTATTAAAGTCATCTCAAACATAAAATATAAGGTACAGGGAAAACCAAGATTCCAAGTAAAAGACATGGGACATTTCAAACATTGGTATGTATGATATAGACTGACTGGATTAGAGAACCATAAAAAAAAAAGTGACACCAAATATACCACTATTCTCTTCTATACAATATTAAAAGTATACTAATCAAGTGTCCCTTCCCATTTTGCTACCCAAGTAACAGAGTAGTTAAGCTATAGTTTTATATATGTGTGTATGGATATATACATAATTATAGTTATAGTTAAATGATAGCTTGAATTTTTATTTTCTTTCAGATTTGAGTTTCACTATGTTGCTCATGTCTTCGAACTCCTGGGGACTCAAGGAATCCTGAGGTCCTGGGACTATGCACACATGCCTAACTGATCATACAGCCTTTTATAACTCTTCTCTAATTTATGACTCCCACTGCCTCACAGTAAGTCATCACCTTCTGTTTTGTTTTCAAAGTACTAGATTCGAGTTTAAGAGTATGACAAGCACATTACAGCAGCCACACTGGCAGCCCAAGGCCCAACTGTTAAAGAAATAATGGGAGTATATGAAGTCAATAATCTGACAAGTTGATTTTTCCTTCAGAAGGAAACACAAAAACAATTCATTGCCATTATTTTATCTATAATTTAAATTGAAATAACTCAGAACAGGGAAAGCAAATACAGTGCAAAGTTGGGAACAATATTGGACTAAAAACATTTTCTACATTATTCAAGAAGTTCCTGGTAACAAAACTAATCATCAAGCTTAAGTAAAAATTAATTTAAAATGTCAATTATTCCATCAACAATTCTACTGTAGTTCCAATATATAAATGCTGAATCTTTAACTTCATACAAAAGTTACACCATAAAATGCAACAAATACCTAAATGCAACAATAGTCCATAAACCCAACAATTTGGCTTCTAAGACTCTATCCTGTAGAAATGTCTATAAGCCTCCAAAAAAAAAAAGTCTGAGGCTATTATAAACTAAAGGTGACCTACATACTACCCACTAATAAGTGGTCAAGCACATACTTAATAACATCTGTATACAATGGACAACCAGAGAACAATGTCAGTGATGTGTATTTACTGACAATGAAAAGTGTCTCTGACACCAATACTCAGTGAAATTAGTATCTATTTGTACAGCAAGTACAAAGTAATTGCATTTTAAAAGAATTCCACTACCTGCAGATACCTGAGAAATGACTGTGAATAAATGTTTCTAAGTATAGGATATACTTAAACATGTTTTCTTTGTACATGGTGTGTGTGTGTGAGAGAGAGTGTGTGTGTGAGAGAAATCTATGTATTCTCTAAGTATGTATGTGAGTGTTAAAATAGTGTGTACCAATGAAAAAAATTTTCAAAAGAGCTATTTAAAAAATAATTTGTTACAGACAAGATCAGGAGGAACAAGTTAAGGACAGTACCTTAAACGGTTGGTATAGGTATCAACACATGTCTTCATTTTGGCCAATAATGTACCAACAGAAGTTTGACACTCTGTTTGTTCTTCCTCTTCTTCACCATTCTCTGTTGAAAGAGGCAACAATAGTGGCACCATAGATGTACAAGAAGCAATCGCCCGGAGCAATTCCAACAGAGCACGATATAGTGGCACATGTCTTGCCATATCCAGAACTGTAGGAGAAGAGTATAAGAACAAAATGAGAACACATTCACCTTAAGACTGAGCCTACATAAGCCGAGTGCTGGTGGCTCACATCTATAATCCTAGCTACTTAAGGAGGCTGAGATCTGAGGCTATTGGTTCAAGGCTAACGCAGAAAAAGCCATAAATGGTACTATGGCTTGGCTCAAGTAGTAGAGTGCTATCCTTAAGCAAAAGGAGGTCAGGGACAGCTCCTAGACTCAGAGTTCAAGCCCCAGGACTGGCAAACAAACAAACAACAAAACACAAAAAAGAGCAAGCCCCTAGCAACACAGACGCTATCGAGCTCTTGAGATTAGCTTGACTGATGGTCAACAATGTACAAAGAATGTAATAAGCATTAATATACAAATAGACATAGTGCTGGGTATCTGCTTATATTATATATAAAAATGGGTAAGTAGCACAAATAATATATACATATATATTTTTGTTTGTTTGTTTTGCCAGTCCTGGAGCTTGAACTCAGCCTGGATGCTATCCCTGAGCCTCTTTATGCTCAAGGCTAGCAGTCTACCACCTGCGCCACAGCTACTTCTACTAGCTTTTTGTTTATGTGGTACTGAGGAATCAAACCTAGGGCTTCATGGATGCTAAGGCAAGCACTCTACCACTAGGCCACATTCCCAGCCCCACAAATAATATAGCAGTAAAGAACACTGATAGCATGATGCACATGTGTATGTATGTATGTATTGTGTATGTGTGCACATATACCTATAGATATGATATTCTCTATTTCTAAGACAAGGTCTCACTAATGGTTCATGCAGATCTAGATCATGTGATTTTCTTTTTTTTTTATTTATTTGTTTGTTTATTTCCATTTTCGAGATGGGTTGAATTTTCACTGCAAACTCCTCTGGGGAGGATGAGGCAGGGGCTGGGTGGCAGGTGCAGGGGGCCAGAGGAGACACCTGGGCAACTTTGTGGTGGAGGCATACTTCATTCTCTTATATAAGAAGGGGTGGGGGGTGTCAAAGTTAATATTATGAGTCTTATTTTGGACTTCAAGAAACTGAGTAGGGCTGGAAATATGGTCTAGTGGCAAGAGTGCTTGCCTCCTATACATGAAGCCCTGGGTTTGATTTGCCAGCACCACATTTAAAAAATGGCCAGAAGTGGCGCTGTGGCCCAAGTAGTAGAATGCTAGCCTTGAGCAAAAAGAAGCCAGGGACAGTGCTCAGGCCCTGAGTTCAAGGCCCAGGAAAGGCCAAAAAAAGAAAAAAGAAACTGAGAAGACATGTTTATGAATCAAGAAAATATTGTGAAAATGGGTGTTTTACCCAATGTGATCTAAAGATTCAGTACAATCCCCAATAAAATCTCAATGATATTTTTCTCAGAAATAGAAAAATTCAATCCTAAAATTCATATGAAAGCAAAAAAGATCCCAAATAGCCAAACAAATCCTAAGCAAAAATAGCAATACACTAGGCACCACCATCAATACTTGATTATAGAATCACAGCAACAGAAATAAGGCATTGTCTTAAAAAGACACATAGACCAATGAAATAGAAGCCCCAGAAATAAACTCACCCAACAATAACCATCTGAGTACTGACAAAGGCACCAAAAAGCATACACTGGAGAGGACAAGCTCTTCAACAAACAGTGCTAAGAAACCTGGATATGTACATGGAGAATACTGAAACTAGATCCCCATCTCTCAGTACAAATATTAATTCAAAATCTAAATAAAAAATCTAAATGTATGGCTGAAACTCCGAAATTACTAGAGAAAATCTTTACATTCATGTACCTTACTTTCTAGGTAAGTAAGACAAAAAATTAATATGATTATCTACCAGGATAAAACAGCTATTGACTTGAGTTGTCTGCCAGGTACCTGAAACTGGTCTTGGAAACCAAAATACATACAAGGTAAACTTCAAATAATGCTTTGCTTGTACACAAATCTTTCCTGGTTATCTGCTAAAACAGACGGTCCTCAGAGTAACTATCTATACTCTCATATGCTCTCAACTCTATGCTATGACAAAGATTCTTTCTACACCTATTCTGTCTACTTTTCCTTCAAAGATATCTCTGTGCACTTTTGACTTCTAGCCTTGTAAAACAAGTATATGCATTCTTAACCTACTTAAGAGTTTTCCCTTCTTAGCCAAAGCCTTCTTTCTTCTCTTAGGATATTCCTTCCCCAGTTTCTGTACTAGTACAGATGATATGTATATTCTCAAGCCTCATGGAATTCAGAGTTTAGAAATAAGGCTTTCAGAGTAGTATTCAAATTTCCAATTACAATTGTTCATTTGCTTATTCCTTTATTAAGTACTGAGATTTTGTTTCAAATTTTTAGTTTTACTGTTGGGTACAAATTTATGATTTTTATTTCTACCTGTACTGACCTTTTTTTCATTATGTTAGCTTCCTTTTCATTCTTGGCAAATATACGTTTTCTCAAGGTAACCTGTGTAAAATGAATATAGCCAAGCTAGCTTTTAATTGATTAGTTTTTGTATTTACATCCTTTCTCTACTTTTTTTTCTTTTCTGTGGGTTGTAGGGCTTGAACTCAGGATCTGGGCCCTGTCCCCTTTGAGTCACAGGTTCACTGCTACTTTACTGGATTAATTGGAAATAAGAGTTTCACAGACTTCCCTGCCCAGGCTGGCTTTGAACCATAGTCCTCAGATCTCAGCCTGAGTAGCTAGCATTTTAGGCATGAGCCACCAGCACCGGGGGACCCTTCCCCCCTACTCTACTTTTAACCCATCATTACCATAGTTCTCTTGGACTTCACCATATAGTTAGTTCTTTTTAAGAAGTCTAATCTGCAAATATATCTCTTTAAACCATGTATATTTGTTTTATGAAAGGATATGCATTTCCATACTCTTGAAAATGGCACTTAAAAGGTAAATATTTTGTAATACTTTGAACATACCACCAAGTCAGTGGCAAGTAATTTAACATGAATTTATATATTTATGTGTGTGCGTGCACCTGTACTTTGGCACCAGTCCTAAGACTTGAATTCATGGCCTCAGCACTGTCATTGAGCTTTTAATCAAGACTAATATTCTACTACTATAGTCACAGCTCCACTTATAGCTTTTTGCCAATTAGTTGGAAGAGAGTTTCATGAACTTTCCTGCCAGGGCTGGCTTCAAACCATGATTCTCAAATCTCAGCCTCTTCTGTAGCTAGGACTACAGGATGAGTCACCATCTTTAAAGGGAGGAAAAAAAGGTTCACTGCTAGGCACTGGTGGCCTATGCCTGTAACCCTAGCTACTCTGACAGGATAGTGGTTCAAAGCCAGCCAAGGCAGGAAAGTCTGTGAGACTTTTATTTTCAATTTATGAAGTGCGGGTGGGTGGCCAGAGTGGAGCTGTGGGTCAAGTGGTAGAGTGCTAGCCTTGACCAAAAGAGCTCAGGGACAGTGCTCAGGCCAGAGTTCATGCCCCAGAGCAACACACAAAAAATAAAAATCAAAAACAAAAAAAGAGGGATAGTAATGTGGCTAGGTGGTAGAGTGCTTGCCTACCATGCACAAAGCCCTGGAATCGATTTCAGTTCCACATAAACAGAAAGGGCTGGAAGTGGCGCTGTGGTTCAAGTAGTAGGGTGCTAGCGTTGAGCAAAAGAAGCTCAAGGACAGTGGCTAGGCCCTGAGTTCAACTCCAAGGAAAGACTGGCCAAAAAAAAATATGCAAAGCATTTTTTAAAAAATGAAAATAAGGGCTGGGGATATAGCCTAGTGGCAAGAGTGCCTGCCTCGGATACACGAGGCCCTAGGTTCGATTCCCCAGCACCACATATACAGAAAACGGCCAGAAGTGGCGCTGTGGCTCAAGTGGCAGAGTGCTAGCCTTGAGCGGGAAGAAGCCAGGGACAGTGCTCAGGCCCTGAGTCCACGCCCCAGGACTGGTAGCAAAAAATAAATAAATAAATAAATAAATAAAATAAAAAAAATGAAAATAAAAGGGAACAATCGAAAGTACTATTTTTGGCTTGATAACATTCAAACATTCCAGACTGTCTAACAATATCGCCATCTAGTGATCAGCAGAATACAGGCTTACTAAATATAAATGGGAAATATAAAGAAAAATGATCCGGAAACAATAAATGCAGCTTTCAAAATTAAATGATCATGACAAGTGGAAATCAAAATGTTGAGAGACAAATTAAAATGGACACATACTCTATCTAAAAGTTTTCTAGTCAGGCACCATGGCACACGCCTGTATTACTCTTGAGTAGGTAGGATTATGGGCATGAGCCACTGAAGCTGGGCTTATGCATTATTTTTCATACCAATTTTCTTTCTTAGCTTATTGAATGTTATTGGAATAAAAGATTATTAGGCTGTTATCTATTGTTGGCCAACAAAGTTGTGCTTTTATTCACAGTATAAAAATCCACCTTGGCATAAAGATCTAGACACATAAACAAAACCAAAAAGATCCCTGCATTTGACATCTTTTTAAAAGAAAACAACAATCCAATGTTTAAAAAAGAGGTGGGGGCTGGGAATATGGCCTAGTGGCAAGGTGTTTGCCTCATATACATGAAGCCTTGGGTTCGATTCCCCAGTACCACATATATAGAAAATGGCTAGAGGTGGCACTGTAGCTCAAGTGGCAGAGTGCTAGCTAGCCTTGAGCAAAAAGAAGCCAGGGACAGTGCTCAAGCCCTGAGTCCAAGCCCCAGGACTGGCCAAAAAAAAAGAGGTGAAATTTGAAAAAAGTTTTTCTCAAAAATTTGATGAAGAAACAATGCAGACTGAGAAATGGTGACCAATAATTTCTATTTTTTGAGGTGCAATAATTTCTATGATAACTCAGAATATAAGGAGCAGTGCTGCCTTTCAAATAAAAGTGATTTTCCCATTTCTAAAACTGTGGAACCTAGCTTCTACAAAGCACAAAATGGACTAACCCAAGATTCAATCCATCTCATTTTCCTTACCTATTTTTAAGTAATCAACTAATCATATAGATGTGTTCATTTTCATAAATAAGAATACACATAAAGAAAGGTGGGTGCTATAGTGGCTCTACCCTTTTAATCTTAGCAATTCAGAAAGCTGAGATCTAAGGATCACGGTTCACAGCCAGCCAGGGCAGGAAAGTCCCTGACACTCTTATCTCCGAAAACTGCAAGTGGGGCTGTGGCTCAAAGTGGTAGGCTGCTAGCCCTGAGCAAAAGGGACAGTGTCCCCAGGCCCTGAGTTCAAGCCCCACAATTGATAAAATGAATGAATGAATAGGAGAAGTGTAAAGCAGACTGTTCAAATAGGAGTAAAAAACAAACTATAAGAAAAAGAAGTAAATATTAACTCTGCTTGCTTTTCTTGGCAGTGTCTTTTTCAGTTTCTAAAGAAACATATGACTTTCTTTTTTTGTATGAAAATACTCTCTAAACAATAATTCTACAATCAAGGAAATCCTACAGTTAACAAGAAATTTTAGAGTAAGATGGCAAACCAAAAGCTTCCTCCATGCAACTCCTACAAAAACAGACAAGCTAACAAAAGAAAGACTATATTCTGAGGAGATAAAGAGACAAAGTACCAGCATTCCAGAGAAAGACTTCAAACATCTACAAAGTACAGAGAAGCAGAAAGGAAATTAAAAAAAGAATTAAACAATGTGTTCATCTCCAACCTTGGACTCCCCAGGGAAGGAAAGTCAGAGCTGCAAGCACAAGGCAGGCCAGACAGCCCCAGTGACAAGAGACTAGAGGTCCAAGCTGCAGCATAAGCTGCAGCCTTAAACCAGTGGAGAGATCTGGTATGACAGTAACTCCTTCTGTGGTCAGGCTAACATTAGAAAACACATACATTTGCAACAATCCGCTTATCTTGGAGTATTACTGCTCTGTGCCATATGCAAAAGGAGCTTATTGACTGAGACTGAGCTCTGGATACCCTTCCACAGATTCTAGGTGAGAGATGGTCATGAGAGGTAGTACTGCCAAGGGGTAGATAGGAATCAACTGAGCAATTTAAACATGAAGAGTTGGGGCGAGGGTGAAGGTAGCCTCATGCCCTAACCTTACCCCTAACTCCATTGATTACCATGGAGGAGGCCTGGGGCTCCAAGTTTGTTTTTTGTTTTTTTTTTGCCAGTCCTGGGCATTGGACTCAGGGCCTGAGCACTGTCCCTGGCTTCTTCTTGCTCAAGGCTAGCACTCTGCCACTTGAGCCACAGCGCCACTTCTGGCCATTTTCTGTGTATGTGGTGCTGGGGAGTCGAACCCAGGGCCTCATGTATACAAGGCAAGCTCTCTTGCCACTAGGCCATATCCCCAGCCGGGCTCCAAGTTATTGACCCACAAATTGTTCAGCTTTCAAAATTGCTTCTCTGCTGCATCAGTTTACTGCCAGGTGATACTCAAGAACTCTGAACTTAGATCTAGGGATGGCTCAATTCATGCAGCCTTTAATCTCCTGCAGAGAAGGAAGTTTACTAATGGGAAAAGTCTGAAAGTGATGAGACTGGCAGGCAGAATATGTTTTCTTAGTGCCATCCACTTCAGTGAGGAGCTCCTCAACTCTCCAAAGCACTCAATGCATCTGTTGCCCCTGCTTGCACAAACTTGGTAAGTAGGCACCTATAGATATATGAGGCAAAGTTTACTAGTGCCAGCAGCTGCTTCCAGGAAGCCAAGACAGGAAGCTTCACCGTTAAAGCTGCTTCAATTTTCTTCTTGTTTTTTGTACTAGCAGCTTTTACTCATTAAAAAAAAAAATCTTTCAATCTTTATTTAGTATTTCTCTTCTTACCTGCTCTTATTTATACATTATTTTTCTTCATTTATTAATGGGATTTTTTGGGGGGGAGTTGGTCGTGGGGCTTGAACTTGGGCCTTCACATCATCCCTGAGCTTTTGTGCTCAAGGCTAGATCTCTACCAATTTGAGCCACTGTGCCACTGCCTGGGTTTAAAAAAAAAAAAATCTCTTGCTAGTGTACAAAGATAGACAAGAAATCAGTGTAAAAGAATGCAGAACACAGCAATGTGCCTACACAACTACAGCCATCTGGTTTTCAACAAAGGCATCAAAATCATATGTTGCAGTGAAAAACTGAAAAATGGTGCTAGAAGACTGAGTATCCAAATGTGGACAACTGAATCTAGATTCCTATTTCTTACTCTGTACAAAAATCAAAGCAAGTTGCATCAAACTCCTTAATGTAAAGTCCTGAAACTTTGAAACTACTGAAGGAAAACAACAGGAATAACTTGAAGACCTAAGAACAGGCAAGAATGTTCTAAGCAGAAGTCCCATAGCTCTGGAGATGGCAGGATCTGGCAGATGGGAACCTGGGATATTAGCTCAAGTAGTAGAGTTCCTGCCTGACTTCAGACCTCGGTATCTTATCCCACCCCCCAAGCCAAAAATTGAAAACTGGGATTCCAAAACATTACAAAGCTTCTCCACAGTAAATGAAACAACAGACAACCCACAAAAACAGGAGAAAAAATTTCAATCTATATATGTGACATAAGATCAATATGCAGAACATAAAAAAAAAACCTCAGGGTCAAGGCATAGTAATACATGCTTATAATCCTAGCGATGTGGGAGGCAGCGATAGGAAGATCACAGTTGAAAGCTAGCCCAGGCTAAAAAAAGGTTAGTAACATCTCCTAACAATGAACAAGCTAGGTATGGTAAGACACACCTATGATACTTAGCTATGTAGGAAGCATACGTAGGAGGATCATGGTTCAGAATTGACTTCAGAAAAACTGCAAGACTAAAAATAATATAAAAATTTTAAATAATCAATAAAGCAAAAGTAAAAAGAACTAGGGATGTCTAGCCAATATCCTAGGGTTATAATTTAGTACCACCAAAGATAAAAAGTATAAAATATTACTGACCTTACTACTTAAAGCTTAAAATGATAAAATGTGTGAACAAAAATCTTTGTCCACCACGGGGTTTCAAAGGAGTAATTATGCTGACTTACCGGAGTCATTCCGTAAGTAGGAGGACATGGCTGGGATGAGGCAGGACTGGCTGAGAAGTTCAAGCAGCACAGAAGGTAAGGCATTGCTGCTCTGTCCTCTACTCTCAGGAGACGATGAAGCTTCTCCATTTACTGCCCCACTCACAGGGTTTATGTAACTTGCAAGAACCTAAAAACAAAAATCATTGAAAGTAGGTTCCTATTTTAGCTTCATACAGATTAAAGGTCAATATTTTGCTAGACATTCAATCTCAATACTCAAAAACATTATTCAATGAAGGATAACATGTGTTTTAAAAAGAAATGTCCTGCTTTAATTTTCAAAACAGAAGGATGTTTTGCCTGAGTATTGCTTACAAAATATGTGTGCCCTATACATAACCACACAGAGAAGCAATCAACAAAGGACAAAACAGAAAATGTAGAAGCACTTCTGACAATATTTATGATTTTCAGTTAGCTAATATGTTGAGTACACTGGTACCTTAGATAAGAATGATCCTATCATTCTAGAATTGCAGAAAAGTAACACTCAAAACACAGACTGACTTCCATTCGCCCATGTCGGAATCGAGTCTAAACTTTTCTTCATACATCTTTTCTCATTTCTATGCTAAAAGATTTTCAACCCTGGTTCAACTTGCTTGACTCTAGAAATACAGGACAATTAGAGACAAAAAGGTAACAGGGCTGGGGATGTAGCTCAGTGATAAAGAATATATTTATTAGCACGTTTTTTGGGTTCAATCCTCAGAAGCAAAAACTTAATGGAAGCACAGTCTTTTTTGTTCCATGACAGCTTAGAATGTACTGGGAACCAGGATCAAAAGTGAGCATGAAGTGGCTGAAAACGAGTTATATGCATCAGCACTAATTAAAAATTAATGTAATATAAATCAATATAAAATAATAATTTAATTATAACCATGGACAATATCAATTTAACAAACATACCTGCAGAAGACAGGTGACATGTTCCTCTTCCAGCCTCTGCTTAGTTAAGGCCTGTTCTACATCCCACCCAGAAGCTGTAGAGCCTGTTCCAAAGCCAGTCCCTTTGGCCCAATATAGCTGTTGTTCTTCTGTTGATGTAGGGTTATGAGAGCTTGACACCTGTGGCTTATAGTATTAATAATAAAAAAATTATTACAACTTTGTTTTTATAAAAACTTTTGACTATCAAGTAACTGTTGACTTCACACACACACACACACACACACACACACACACACACACCCGGAAGAAGTGAAAACTAGTACTAGAACAAAAATCTACCAATTCAGTCATGACTCAAGATTACCATTTTGTTGGTTAATTACAGATGAAATTTCAAAAGACTTTCTGTCCAGGATGACTTTGAAACTGATTCTCTACATCTCAGATCCCTATATAACCAGGAATACAGGTATAATCCATTGGCTCTTGGATGTATTCGCAGTTTTGATTTGTGCATTTCTGATAACTAATGAAATAACATCCCTTTTATATCAACAGTGCTTTATGTAAAGTGCCACTCAGCTTCTTCCAGTGAGATGGGAGTCAGAAACTTTTCTGTTTCTAGCCAGTGCTGGCCAGAAACCATGATCCTCCTGATTTCAGCCTCGTAAGTAGCTAGGATTACAAGCAAGAGCCAACAGCACCCAGTTAAGTGCTGCTTTTCTCACTGCACTCTATAGCAATAATGTAATATATAATGTACTGTGTGTTTCAAAAGATCTAAAAGAGAGGATTTTGAAGGCTCTTATTACAAAGAAGTGGTAGGGCAGCAGATATGCTAATTACCAGGACTCACTCATAGCATAATCCATACATATACTGAACCGCTGCCATGCGTCTCATAAATATGTGCAATTGTGTATTAATTTTTTTAAGTTCTAATTCTAATTTGGCTGCTTCTCTCACTATGGATTAGTACCTAATAAATAATAAGGGGATTCACCTTTACTTTCTATAAGCAGGTATTAAATATATTTTGTATATGGTATATATTTAGACTTAACCCCAGTAAATTAATTTTTGATTGTACACAGAATTTAAACGTTCACTTTAGTTCAATATATTTATTAAAGTGATTTACTATTACATACTGGTACCACACTTCATAAAGTTGTCATGTGGCATGTAAGATAATCATGCATATATAAACATACCTATGTACATATAAACATAGATGTGGTTATCACTCAGCAGGCTTGTACTTATACAAGTAAAATAGATTCATAGTGGTTTTTGGGTTGTTGGGGTTTTTTTTGCCAGTCTTGGGTCTTGAACTCAGGGCCTGAGCTCTGTCCTTGGCTTCTTTTTGCTCAAGGTTAGCACTCTGCCACTTGAGCTACAGAACCACTTCTGGCCATTTTCTATAAATGTGGTGCTGAGGAATTGAACCCATGTATATGAGGCAAGCACTCTTGCCACTAGGCCAGATTCCCAGCCCCTCACAGTGAGTTTTAATCCAAGCTAATATACATTGACTGGACATTTCCTTCTTTGAAACTGCCTCCAGTACCCTTGACCTGGATCAACTTATCCATTCCTTCAAAATAAAGTAATACTCTATCAACTTCTGGACTGATCTGGGGAGAAATTATACTATTATATGGTTGCATTTTCTAACTCATAAGAGACAAATACATGCAAAGACACTGAAGCATTTTGTTGTTGTTGTTTTGTTTATGTGGTACTGAAGAATTGAACCCAGGGCTTCATGCACGCTAGGCAAGCACTCTACCACTAAGCCACATTCTCAGTTGAAGCATTTTTAAATACATTTTATTTTTCTGATTTATTCATAGGTCTTTTCTGGTTTTGATGCTAGCCTGATAGTGGATTATAATCGATTTTTGTATATTAACAAGGCACAATATATTATATTCACACAAAACACAAGTAAGCCATTAATTACTTTTAGGATTTTGTATGACCTCAATGAAGTTATCCAGAAATAATCAGAGGTTAGTTGGTTGTTTGTTTAGTCCTTCTGTTTCTGTCTTAATGTACTAGACAGAACCTACCAATCAATAAATAGTATGATTTATTTGAATAAGTCTCTAAGACACACAATTAACTTATTGCTTATTTTTTAATATTCTATTTTGGTTATAAAAAGGGAGCATTCAAGCTTCTCAAATACTGCAGAAAAAGCTTTTGTCATAACATGAAGAATTAAAATGAAACCTACCTCTGTTTGATTGAGGGTAGAGTTCGGAACTCGTGGGGCATGATGGCTCAGAGCAGAGAGACAGACCAGAATGAGATGCAATGCTCCAAT
This sequence comes from Perognathus longimembris pacificus, assembly GCF_023159225.1. NCBI lineage: Eukaryota > Metazoa > Chordata > Mammalia > Rodentia > Heteromyidae > Perognathus > Perognathus longimembris. The sequence goes on from NC_063168.1 coordinate 56,830,898, forward strand.
TTCCAATGCCATCCGCCTTAGAAGCACACCATCATCAGTTGTCAAAGGTGTAGCACTAAATAAGCTACGAAGGACATGGAAAGGAAGGGTTGGAAGCACGTTGGCTGATGGAGATTGGAGAATATGACCTAGATTGAAAAAGAGAAATTAAAAATAAATAAAAGCTATAAACATGGGTTTTTACTGTTACTGGTATTGGTGGTGTTTATTTTTGCTTTTGGGTTTTTGGGGGGGGGCAATTAAAGAGGTGCAGAAAGGTTGGAAGGAAGGGTAGATAAATGCAGTATGGCATTCAGTATATATCATATGGAAAATAAACTATGTAACTTGTGGGCAGGGAGAGGAAGGGAAAAACTAAGGCAAAGTGAAAGAAAGAAGGGATGACATTGTCCAAAGAAATGTACTCATTACCGAACGTATGAAATAGTAACACTTCTGTACAACACTTTCATGATAACAATAAAATTATATTGGGGGAAGAAAAAAACCTACAGCCAGGCACCAGGCTCACACCAGTGATCTTAGAAAGCTGAGGTCTAGGGGCTGGGGATATAGCCTAGTGGCAAGAGTGCCTGCCTCGGATACACGAGGCCCTAGGTTCGATTCCCCAGCACCACATATACAGAAAACGGCCAGAAGCGGCGCTGTGGCTCAAGTGGCAGAGTGCTAGCCTTGAGCGGGAAGAAGCCAGGGACAGTGCTCAGGCCCTGAGTCCAAGGCCCAGGACTGGCCAAAAAAAAAAGAAAGCTGAGGTCTAAGGATCATGACTTGAAGCCAACTGGAACAGGAAAATCCCTCAACTACAGGGGGTGGGGTGGTGGTGGTGGTGGTGGTGGTGGTGGTGTGTGTGTGTGTGTGGTGTGTGTGTGTGTGGTGTGGGGGGGGGTGGGTGGTGTGTGTGTGTGTGTGTGTGTGTGTGTGTGTGTGTGTGTGTGTGTGTGTGTGTGTGTGTGTGTCAGGAGCCAGAAGTGGAGCTGTAGCTCAAAGGTAGTGTAGTGCTAATCTTGAGCAAAAAGCTCAGGGACAGGCCCGGGCCCTGAGTTCAAGCCAGGGAATGAACACAAACATACATACACAAACACTGACTTAAAAGGGTACAAAATAATTATATAGAATATTATAAAATTTATAATGAAACAGACTAGCATAAACAGACTACAAATATCTCTAAATTAAAAGAAAATGGTGCCAGGAAAAGCTCTATAAGGCATAAACTACAAAAGAAATTTTGGATACCTATGATAATTAATAACTACAGAGTATCAAAATTATGACAAAGTAAAATCTGACCACTAAAAAAAGAATTCAAAGTTTCTTACATTAAGAAAATAACTGCTGAACTTGGAAGTAATTTTTACATAAAAAATGAACAATTGAAACAATTTCCTTTTTACAATATTTTTCTACCACACTTTAATCAGAAAGATGTGCTATGTGGAAACAATCTACCTAAATGGTAGATGAGGCCTATGCAGAAAATGTACAATCATGCCTTTCAAGAAACACTCATTGCATATTCACTAAAAATAAGTCTGGAATAGCACAAAGGCAATTCTTTTTTTGTTTCTGTATAGGGGCATGTTTACTGTCTTTAATAGTCTCAAATACCACAATCTTTACCTAGTGTGTACCTTGACTACTTGATGCCTTAAGAATTTTTAAGATATATAATTTTATTGGATTCAATATAATTTGTGATATAAGATTTAACAATGTGGTATTTCTAAACAACATAGGAAATAAACTTTACTGTAAATAATATGATAAAATAAAAGGTATTGTTATTTTTTTCCCAGTCATAGGGCTTGAACTGGGGGCCTGGGCACTGTTCCCGAGCTTTTGTTCAAAGCTAGTACTCTACCACATGAGCTACAATGCCACTTCCAGCTTTTACTGAGTTGTTTATTGGAGATAAGAGTCTCCATTCTGCTACTTTGTTTAACATGTTCTTTCTTAATAAGCCTTTTTATGGTACCAGCTTTTAAACATGGCTGTAGGACTGATTTTTATACAAATTCTCATTGGCTAACTTATCCCCTATGATATATTCTGAGCTTCTAAAAACTTCTGGGGCCATTCCTTCTCTCTGAAATGCAAATCTAAATTTCAATTTCCAAGGCCCCACCAAAAATTATTTTGCTCTTCCATTCATTCACATATCAATGAGTAGAGCCAAGAAATAACCTCACACCTTTGAGACTATAATATAAGTGTACTCAGGCTTTTTATAACTTAATAAGTCTTATATTGCTGTACTTCTGCACTGGTATAACTGAAGGATATTAGCTTCTGGAGGGGCGATCTACTTGAATAACCCACTGCAAGTATTCATCACCCCACTAAGCAGTGTTTTTTGGTTTTCTAGTGGTACTGGGGTTTCAAGTCAGAGCCTTTCACTTGCTAGGTAAACAATCTGTAACTTGATAGCTTTGAAAGAAATATCAGTTCTTTTGGATATTATGTCTAATACTGAAAAAAGCCACCATCATCAACAAATCAGCTAATAGCTTTGCTATGAAAGACATGAATAACTTCATCCATTTTACTTATGTCAATAAATGTAATTAATAACAGTAAATACTTACTTCCCTCTCCATCATCTGTTACTCCCAAAACCAATCGAAGAAGGCACTGGGCATGTTTCCTTTCTTTCAACAGTACTTCAGCGTAACCCGGAAGACGAAGAAATAATCCAAAAGCAGCCAAAGAATGGGCAGGTATGGGAGACATCGTCTGCACTGCTGACTTGATAGGTGGAGGCTCAGCGGCAATAGTTTCTGGAGCTTCATACACTAATTCCCCTGACTGTTCAATAGTCACCCATTCAAACTGATCACTGTCCTTTGGCTTTTCCTGAGTAGTAGATGTTACTACTGGTGTACTCACCTATGGAGGGAGGGATGAAGTTATATTCAGTTATTTGTATGTTTCAATACTAAGTTCAAATTTCAAAAGCCTGACTTCAATCTCTAAAAGCATAACAATATAAAAATTTAAAGAAGAATTTAAAAACCAAACCATCAAAACATCTTGACACTTATGACAACCAACAGTATGGTAAAATCTCCAAGTACTTCCATGATAAAGCTATATTTTCCTTGGTGAAAATAGTTATGTATCATCATATAGTTACATATCATCACATATATTCTCTGGGACCTTGTAAGTATCTTCTCACCAAGTTTCCTTTCCTTTTCTTTTATTTAATTTTTGTGTCTACCCTGGGACTTGAATACAGGACCTAGGGCTATTCTTGAGCTATTATGCTCTACCTTTTACGCCACCGCTTCACTTCTGGTTTAAAGGTGGTTAACTGGAGATAAAAGTCTCAGGGATTTTCCAGTCCAGACTGGCTCCTAATAGCAACTTCCTGAAAAGCTAGAATTTGAGCCACCAGTGCTCTTGTTTAGTTTGCCTTTTTATTCTTTATCTTTTTTTTCCTCCAGTCCTGGGGGTTTGAACTCAGGACCTGGGCACTGTCCCCAAGCTTCTTTTGATCAAGGCTACTACTCTACCACTTAAGCCACAGCACCACTTCCAGCTTTTTCTGTACAGAGGAATCAAACCCAGGGCCACACTCTATCACTAAGCTTACATTCCGAGCCCTTGAGTATTTTTTACAGTAAGAAAAAAAGTTTTATTCTTTATCTTATCAGTGATCTTAAAACATTAATATAGCTCCTTGAATGCAAACTGTCTTAAATTTTAAATAGTAGGGGCTGGGGATATGGCCTAGTGGCAAGAGTGCCTGCCTCATATACATGAGGCTCTGGGTTCGATTCCCCAGCACCACATATACAGAAAATGGCCAGAAGTGGTGCTGTGGCTCAAGTGGCAGAGTGCTAGCCTTGAGCAAAAAGAAGCCAGGGACAGTGCTCAGGCCCTGAGTCCAAGCCCCAGGACTGGCAAAAAAAAAAAAAAAAACTTAAATAGTAGAATACCTAATGTCCATGTATTTTGGGTTCTGGACCAAAAGAAGATATGCTTAGATACTAACCCGATTATCTGTGATGGGCCTTTACAAATGTAATAAAGTTATTAACAAGAGGCAAAATTGGTTTTAAAAGAAATGAAATCAGTAAACCTAATTCTATCTCATTTACAACTAACTTTATATTCTGGCTTTCCCCCTCATTAATTTAAAAAAAAAAAGACAAGGATAGGTAGCACATGCATCAATGATAGTAACATTAGTGAGCATGATACAGTTTAAAAAAAGGTTTTATGAAATTAGCTAAACTGAAAGCACCAGCTAAGATAGGAATAGAAGTAAAACAAAAAGGAACATGAGTGGCACTATACACTACTATTTTACTCTCCTATTTCCAATAGTATCTACAATTAATATCACATCTAAAAGAAGTACAGAAGTAAGTATATTAGAATGACAGAAATAAAATCTAAACAAATGCTACAGTAGAAGGAAACTGGCAAACACAGTTTGTCTTCCACTCATCTCTCCACTATCAACTAATCCTCACAATGCTGTGTACAAGTGACCTTTGAAAGACTTACCCAGTATTATTCAAACATTGCAATGACAAACAAATGAAAAATTAATTAATTAAAAAAATAAACATCAATACAAGTTAAAATTTAAATAAAGGCCTTCAGTATGGAATGATATACTGCATAAGGAATCTTATCTTACCTGTTGAATTACTTCCGGATACAGCATGGGTAATCTTTCTGCAATAAGAGCTAGTCCACCCATTCCTGCAAAAACTTGTAATGGTGACTGAATGGGACAAGTTTCAAGTAGAGATTCATCCAATATCCCATCCATACACTCATCACTAGGTGTGAGAGCTTCATCTTCTGGGCAACTGCCAAGTAAGTCTCCATGATCTACACAACAGATCATTAAAAAAAAAATCAGCAAGAAAGAATATGCTTATAACATCTTTACAAACCACTGGATATCAAGGCTTTCTCTATATTCAACGAAAGAACATAAATATCAGCTGCTCAGATAAATATCAGCTGTTTAGATTAAAGCTAAGTACTGCAATGAACTTTAAATTACTTCTGATACAGCTTTCCATAGTTTTCAAATTCAAAATATGGTGCATGGCTGGGCAGCAGAGGCTCACACCTGTAATTGTAGCCATTCAGGAGGCTGAGTCCAGGAGGCTCACAGTTCAAAGCCAGCCTACACAGAAAAGTCCACAAGACTCCATCTCCAAAATAATCAGAAAAACAAAAGACCAGGCTGGAGAAATGGCTCAAGTGGTAGAGCACCAACAATTAGCAAAACTAAGCTAAAAAGGGCAAACAAAGCCCGAGTTCAAACCCCAGTACAGGCAAAAGATAATAATAAGCAGGAAATCTTAGTAAGTAATGTACTTGCAATATGCTCTAAAGTTTTGCAGTTAGCAAAATTGTATGACAAAGATTTCTCTTACTAAAAATTCAGAATTATACCACATTGGCTGACTCACAAAAAACCCCAAAAGGTTCAACCCATAAAAAGACATTATAAATCTTATAAAAGTAGAGGGATACAATCCTGCTGACAAAGTGGGGGGAAAAAGAAATATACTGACATTTACTAAAAAATAAAAATAGCTAGTAACTAAAAAAATGAACTGTAATCATTAAGACTGAAACTTTATGAATACTCAGTCATACTCATATAGCAAAAGTATGAAAATTTAGAAACAATCACAATATTTAAGGAAATGAAGAACATTAAAACTTCCATTATAACCATGCAAAAACTCCAAAAACGTGCATTTTAATGTAGTTAATAGAAAATGTAAGTAAAAGAAAAGAGCAGGGCACTCATGGCTCATGCCTATAATCCTAGCTATTCAGGAGGTTGAGATCTGAGGATTCCAGTTCAAAGCCAGCCCAGACAGAAAAGTCCCTGTGAGAATCTTAGCTCCAATTAACCACTCAAAAACTGGAAGTGGTGCTGTGGCTCAAGCGGTAGAGGGCTAGCCTTGAGCACAAAGAGACTCAGGGACAGTACCCAGGCCCTGAGTTCAAGCCTCATGGCTGAGCCAAAAAAAATAAATAAAAGATTTTTTTTAAATGTGTGTGATCCTAATTCTGTATGAGGAAAAACGTTTATGAGCATGAACTACATATCAATCTATCAGTAAAATGTAATTTAGTATCACTGCTGTGAGCATCATTGCTGAGCATCAGTGTTTCATGCAGGGAATCCTACCTACTCAGGAGGCTGAGATCTTAGAATATTGAATCAAAACAAGTCTAGGCAGACAAGTCGAAAAGATAATTATCTCCAATTAACTAGTGATGTGCTGGCAGTGAAGCTGTAGCTCAAGTGGTAGAAAAAATAGCTTTGAGTGAAAAAGTTCAAGGACAGTGCCCAGGCTCTGATTACAAGCCCCAGTACCATTAGGACAAAGGAGGGAGGGAGGAAAAGAGGGAAGAAAGGAAGGGGAAGGGGAAGAGGAAGGCAGGCAATTCAAAATAAAAAGTAAATCATTTAGATAAAAGAATCTTGCTAATGGAATAAAAACACAAATTAAGATTATTATCTATAGAAATTTCTGTATTTTAGATGACTCTATAATTTGTAAAGTAATATGACCACACACATACCTTTTTCAGGGTGTAGTCTTTTAAAAGAATCTGTTTTTGACAGGCTTGGGTCTGTAATAACTCTTGATCCCAATTTAACAGTCAGATCTATTGAGCGGTAACCCTGAGGAAGTTTTCGGTCATAAAGGAGAGTTAAAAGCTGGGCAAGTGTCATTTCTGCTGGCAATGGCTGGCCTAAAATTGAAATGACTAAGTTAATCCAAGACAGAGGCACTTACTTATTTTGATTTACTCAGTTACATACTATTTTTACTTCAACATATGACAGAATTTGACTCAGGCACCAATTTCAAAACTACTGAAAACTAATTATTGGAAAATTATAAAACTTAAATTTATTTGACATATGTGAAAATAATATCTACAGAAAGTAATAAAGTAAAGTATCTTAGGAAGACAGAAACAAAGGAACAGATAAGTATGCAATAAATCTAGAATTGGCAAGTATTTCCATAAAGGACCATGTACCAAATATTTTATTGTACGTACTTTTTTAAAAATGGAAACACGTTTAATTCTTTTTTTTTTTTCTGTTTCTGAGGTACTGAGGAATCGAACCCAGGGCTTTATACATGCTAGGAAGCACTCTACCACTAAGCCACATGCCCAGCCCCAACAAATAATTTAATATGCACATTAATATGTGTGGGCATAGTTGTACTCTAATAAAACCCTATATACATGAGAGGTATCCCACCCAGCAGAAACTTGTTTGACCTCTGCTAAAAATGGACAACGTAAAATTTAAAAAAGAAATCCATTCTGAGTTACTTAGCAGTTTGATTAGGAAACAGCACAAAAGTGATGGTAAATAAGGTATTGTTCTACCAATAGAAGGCATATTGGTCAAAATAATTTGCCTTTGGTAGGAACATCATACCATTTAATTTTTGTAATGGGATTTCACTATATCACAGAATCAATGATAGAATTTCACCTATAAAAATTGTTTCATATTCCTTTCCTTTCTATTTTGTTTTTTGCCAGGCCTGGGACTTGAACTCAAGGCCTCAGCACTGCCCCTGGCTTCTTTTTGCTCAAGGATAGCACTCTACCACTTGAGCCACAGCTCCACTTCGGGCTTTTTCTATATATATGGTGCTGAGGAATCAAACCCAGGGTTTCAATTATACGAGGTGGACACTTTATCACTAGGCCATAATCCCAGCCCTCCTTTCCTTTCTGTCTAACCATTTTCTTAGTGTTACCACATTAACATCAAAAGTCAGGAAATACATAACTTGACAAGAGCTAACAATTCATTTTTCCCTTTCTGGTCTTGAAAAAAAAAAGTACGTGGTCAAATATAATTCTGGTGACTACACATAAAATGTATATACCTGTACCATTAAAATTTGTTTACTCATTGTGAATATTACCTGACAAGAGTTTGTGAAACAGATGAAACACTGGGACAGTAATTATTTTGTTAGCAGTATCTGCACCTGAGGAAGCACTGCCTATTTTATCAGGAATTGTCCTCCCTCTCCTGGATGGTGGGCGACACGGTGTAGCTGACACAGCACGTTTAGATTGGCATTTCAGCCCTAAAAGAAAATAATCAGAAAAATTGTATGTTCCCAAGACCCTAATATCAAGTGTGTTTCCGTATTATTTTAATAAAGCACACATTCCTAGCTAATACTACAATAAACAAATTCTATCAGTCCTTATAATATACTATAAATAATTTTGGCTATGTGCATAACTCTTCCCAAATGAGTAAAATTATTGCTAGTTGTTGTAGTGTATGATATAGATGATTGTCTATGTAGAATACATTTCTGTATAAATTTGTATAAACGATCTTATACTTATTTTTCTGTAAGACAGGACATACATCAATACAGAAGTCTTCCTAATTAAGGAGTAATTTAGTTTTTTTTTTTTTTGGTGGTACTAGAACTTTAACTCTGAACACTATTGATAGGCAAGCATTCACTCTACCACCTGACCCAAAATGTACTCATCAATATTTCTGATTTTAGTGTTTTTCCAAATAGGGTTTCATACTTACTCCTGAACCGGCCTTGGACTGTAGGCCTACATACTTTGTTTCCTTCGTAGTTGCACCCACACCAAGGTTATCTTTTAAACAGGACCTTATTTTATTTTTTTGTCTTAGGTTGGCCCAAACCCTAATACTCTCACTGTTACTGTAGTAGATGGAATTACAAGAGTGCATCATAGGGTTGGGAATATGGCCTATTGGTAGAGTGCCTGCCTTGTATACGTGAAGCCCTGGGTTCAATTCCTCAGCACCATATATATAGAAAAGGCCCGAAGTGGCGCTGTGGCTCAAGTGGTAGAGTGCTATCCTTGAGCAAAAAGAAGCCAGGGACAGTGCTCAGGCCCTGAGTTCAATCCCCAGGACTAGCCAAAAAAAAAAGTGCATCATCATGTCTGACTCTCTTATGTTTAGGTTGAACATCTAAAATAATCTCACTTCTGCAAAAAACTTCAAAATTCTCTATTATACTTGCTGCTTTTTTTTCTTCTTTAAATATTAAAAACATCTTTCACCTTTTTGTGTGTTTGTGTGTGTGTGTGTGTGTGTGTGTGTGTGTGTGTGTGTGTGTGTGTCAGAACTGGGGCTTGACCTCAAGCACTCTGTGCTGCCACTTAGCTTTTTTGCTCAAAGTGCTCTACCCCTTGGGCCATAGCTCCACTTCCAGTTTTTTACTGGTTAATTGGAGATAAGAGTCTCAGAGACTTTCCTGTTCTGGCTGGCTTCGAACTATGGTCCCCAGAACTCAGACTTTTAGTAGCTAGGATTACAAGGCATGAGCCACTAGGCTCCAGGGTAGTTCAGGCTAGTTCAGCTAACTTTAGGTTATGAACACACTGTAAATGAAAACTTTTAATAATTTCTTTCACCATGATTTTTGCATGTTTTTCAAAAAAGAAGTTATATTTCTAAGTACTTAGAAGACTTGTGAAGCAATCAGTAATCCTTACCTAGGAATAAGGGTTATCAAGTTTAAATGAAAGGTATAAGCTATTCATACATGTTTACTATCTGATGAAACTGAGTAACCTTTTGGTATAAAATAATGAGACTTTAGGTGCAACATCTTAAGAATTTTTTTATTAAAACACTGTAAGTTAATCGTTTACATTAATGCATTGTAGTACAAAAAGTTTCAATAAATATAAACTTATATTGATAGACAAGCACTGGTGGCTAACATCTGTATCCTACTCAGGAGGCTGAGATCTGAGGATCCGTTCAAAGCTAGCTTGGGGAAGGAAGTTCATGAGACTCTTATCTCCAATTAACCACCAGAAAACTAGAAGTGGCGTGGTTCTGTGGCTCAAAAGGTAGAGCACTAGTCTCAGGGACAGTGCCCAGACCCAGAATTCAAGCCACATGGCCAACAAACAAACTAACTTATATTTAATAGAAATCCTACTAAAATAAGAAAAAAATAGCATACCTGATGCAACAACAACACTGTAATTATCCTGAAATCCATTTTCTGCCTTAACTTTTTCTTTCTCTTCATGGTTCTTCTTTTCTTTGTCATCTTTTTGTTCACTAATTAGTTTAGCTGTAATACTTGGAGTATCTGTAAGAAAATAACTATAATTTATCCTACTTTTCAACATCATTTAAAAAGAAAACAAAATATCTGGAAAGGTTGTGTAGGGTATTATCCTTACCACTGAGCTGATATGAAGGAATTTGGAAGAAATGCTCTAAGTTAAAACCTGATGTTCATGAAATCCTTACTAAGAACCAAAGAAGAGATACAGTATTCACCTAAGCAATCACTAGAAAGTGTCATATACAGCACTAGTAAGAGGTCTAGAAGCAGTTAAGAGAGCGGATAAAGGAGTTCAACATGTGTACCTACATCTAATTCATCACTACAACAGCGTGAATAACAAGAAACAATATGAGTTTCCAAAGAAGGAAATAGCTGAGTCAAGCTCCTGATAAATGGTGAATGTCATTCTTGGAGATCAAGCTCTAAAGAATCACATATTTAAGGGGTTGGCAATGTGGCTTAGTGGTAGATTGCTTGCTTAGCATGCATGAAGCCCTGGGTTCAATTCCTCAGCACCACATAAACAGAAAAGGCCGGGTGGCTCTGTGGCTCAACTGGTAGAGTGCTAGCCTTGAGCAAAAAGAAGCCAGGGATAGTGCTTAGACCCTGAGTTCAAGGAAGAAGAAGAAAGAAGAAAGAAGAAGAAGAAGAAGAAATCAAAGTTAAGATTTCTATTTATGCTGCAAATAGGAGTATTTAGGAACAAATTTCTACTAATAGAGATTTCTTACTTTATTTTTTTCCAAAGGATGAATGTAGATAATTAATATTTTGCTGCTATTTTGAAATGAGCATTAAGGGTTTTCACCATTTAATACTGCTTTCATTACACTAATATAGAGTATATCAGTAAAAAAAAAAAAAATTAAAGTCTGCTAGTGTCCACAGATCACATCTGTAATCCAAGCTATTCAGGGGACTGAGATCTGAGGATTGAGGATCAAGCATCAACTTAGAAAATTCAAGGCCCCAAACTCAAAACCTGTTTCAAAAAGAGAAAAAATGAGGTGGTTCACACCTGTAGTCCTAGCTACTCAGGAGGCTGATATCTGAAGGATCAAGGTTGAAAGCCAGCCCAGGGAAGGAAGTCCTTGAGGCTCTTATCTCCAATTAACTACCAGAAAACTAAAATGACACTGTGGCTCATATGGAAGAGCACTAACCTTGGGCTGAAGAGCTCAGGGACAGTGCCCAGGTCCAGAGTTCAAGCCCCACAACAGGCCAGAAAAAAAAAAAAAACACCAAAAAATTAATTTAAAACTGGGCGCTGATGGATAATGCCTGTAATCCTAGCTACTCATCAGGCTGACATCTGAGGACAGTGGGTCAAAGCCAGCCCAGGTAGGAAAGTCTGTGAGATTCTTATCTCAGAATAGCACTGTTGCTGAAGTGGTTGAGTGCTAGCCCTGAGCAAAAGGAGCTCAGGGACAGTGCCCAGGCCCGGCGGCAAAAAAAAAAAAAAAAAAAAAAAAAACAACACAACACACGACCTTTAGCAATGAGTTAGTGGCTCACACCTGTAACCCTAGCTACTCAGGAGTCTGAGATCTGAGCAATGCAGTTCAAAATCTGCCTCTAGCAGGAAAGCCCAAGTATTAGTACGTACACACACAAAAAAAAGGTTACTTTAAAATTCTGTATATTGCTTAAAAGCATTATCTTGTAATACAGATAAAAACCTAGAGCAATTATTTCCTCCAATTTACTAATCTTCAGTTCCTCTACAATAGTACAATGAGATGGTTTTACCATGGAAAAATCCATCAATTATTTCTAATCACTTTTCATTACTACACATAACATGTACCATATCCAAAGAACTGCTGATACCTAAATGTTATTATACATTTCGTGCACTTGATTGAATTTTTTTTTTTTTTTTTTTTTTTTGCCAGTCCTGGGCCTTGGACTCAGGGCCTGAGCACTGTCCCTGGCTTCTTTTTGAGCCACAGCGCCACTTCTGGCCGTTTTCTATATATGTGGTGCTTGAGAATCGAACCGAGGGCTTCATGTATACAAGGCAAGCACTCTTGCCACTAGGCCATATTCCCAGCCCTTGATTGCTTTTTTTTTTTTTTTTTTTTTTTTTTGGCCAGTCCTGGGGCTAGGACTCAGGGCCTGAGCACTGTCCCTGGCTTCTCTTTGCTCAAGGCTAGCACTCTGCCACTTGAGCCACAGCACCACTTCTGGCCATTTTCTATATATGTGGTACTGGGGAATTGAACCCAGGACCTCGTGTATACGAGGCAAGCACTCTTGCCACTAGGCCATATCCCCAGCCCCGATTGAATTCTTAATCATACTTCAAACTACAAAGATAATTTCACCTGTTCTTTTCATTAACTGGTTGCTCAGAAGAAACAGTAAAATAAAATGCCAATGTAAAGTTAGAGAAAAGTTTATGCTTAGTTTTGACTTGCCTGACACTCTATCAAGAACATCTGATAATGTTGTTGAGACTGGTAAATGAAGAGTACGAAATTTGTGGCCTGCTCCATACATTGGATGCTGGATGATATGGCTAGTTGCATTAATTCTACCCTTGTATAGCTGAAAAATCAAGAAATTCAGTCAATTTTATAGAATGGGTATCATTATGAATCAATTTGAAAAGCACACAAGAATAAAAATGTTCAATTAGGCCATAAAGGTAGCTATTTTATATATTTCCTTAACTATGTTGTCCTAAGATTTGCTGGTAAAATTTTGCATTTAAACAGTATATCCAACATTTTATATATGTTCCCCCCAAATTCAAACCATAGTACTCAAGTTATAATTGTTATTCTAGGTAAGGGCTGTTGGCAGTTATTCTAGTAAGATATTCATTTAAATCCTGTCATTAAGTATAAAGTTTCTCCTATTTTCAGTTTGTTACATTAGAAATTAAAATAACATGAATAATTTGCAAGATCCAAAATGAAACTACATACTGACATTAAGTGTTACTAATACTTACTGGACAAGGAGACTGGAGAAACATCGTCACCTTCTCATCTTCCAGCATCAACTGTAAAAACAGTCTTCGTACAAACCCTGAAATGTTCCCAGATGTTGGAAGGTTACTCCTTTGAGGAGCTGTCTGAAATAATTCACAGAGAACCTGGCAAGAAAAAGATTTTCAATACTCAATGTAAGATTCATGTGTTTCTATTCTTGAAATAAATCTAGCTCTCAAGATTTCTGGCCACATAACTTATTATAATAAATCACCTTTCATATCCGGATCCTCCTATATGAAACCAGTCACAGCAATTTGGTTATTACCAGAATACAATTCCTAACTGCAAACTATGGCACTTAATAGACACTGTCAAGCGGTCAATCCAATTCTAACCTAAATGTTATTTGGGGTGGGGGGTGGGGCTGTTCATTTTAAAAATTGGAATTTTGTTTTCCAAATAGTCTAATCATGAAGAACAACTTACTCCAATACTTTGCTATTAACCTTAATATATGGTCCCTGATCACCTAATTTTATATGACATACTAAAACAAGAAGGCAACTAAGCCTGAGATATTTTTTCCTCCTTACCTGTGCCATGAGTTTTTGATTATTAGGGTGGCATGAAATGCATTGCAGAAAGAATGCAACGGTTGCATTCTCAATTGCTGTCCGCTGTTGAGTAGTCAATCCTGTTGTAGCAGCTGAAGAAAGAGATGCTGACCTTGCGCTGGTGGTCTGTTGTGCACCTAAATTATGACCTCCAGAAGTGGACCCAGAGTGACATAATAAAAACAGAAGTGCTGTCCATAGTGGATTGACTTCAGAACCACCAAGCCAATCTTTCATAATATGGCTATTGCCAACTTCTGTCAAAAATCTAAGGATTGGAGCAACCAAGTCTGCTGTGATAGGCATCTTATTACAATGCTGTGGAACATGATGCCGCCTGAGTTTGTCCTGGGAAACATCAATTGACTGGGCAATACTTTCTGAGTATGAAATGTGGCTAAAGCAAAAATTAGCCAGACTCCTCACAAGAAGAGAAGGCAAACCTGAGTCTAGTAACTGTTTGATAGCTTCTGGAGACTGAGAAGAGGAAGCAAGGGTTGCCAAATGTGACTCGGTTAGTGCAAGAGGTGCTTGTGCATTTTTAGAGTCATCTGTTAAAGACGAACTAAGATCCTGCTTTTTACTATCATCTGTCATGGAGAGTCTATGGTGACACTGCACTGGAGGAGGGGTAATTCCCATCCATCCCATCAGCAAGGAAAAATAACTGGGATGTATATGACACATGGAACAAAGCAGACTGTCAACGGCTTTCTTCAAAACCATGTTGCAGGGAAGAGACATGGACCAATTAAAAAGCAACCTAGGGAAACAAAATATACCACATTAATGCTATAACATTTTTTACACAGTAACTCATTACTGCTTCAAAGATGTCTATTGGCGATTAAAATATATACTCATAAAAAGTACAGTTTGACATTTTAAATTTTCTATCTATACTTTTCATCCATACTTTTACATTACATATTAAAGAATCTAATGGCTAACTTTATAATTTAAATATAAAGTACTATAGAAACAAATACACAAATCATTCTGATTTCACAAACCAAAGCAGGCAACATTGTTAGTATGTGTCAAAAAAGAAGATGGGCACAGGTGCAGAAAAGTGCCCAATATATTCATATTCAAGGTTTTTAAGGTTCAATTCCTAGCATGGTAAAAAAGAGGAAAAAAAAAAAAGAAAGCTACTATGACTTCTCTTTTTAAAATTACTTTTGATTGAATTCACTATGTTCAAAGTTTTTTGTTTTGAGTTTTTTTTGCCAGGCCCAGGGCTTTGAACTCAGGGTCTGAGCACTATCCCTGGCTTCTTTCTGCTCAAGGTTAGCACTTTACCACTTGAGCCACAGCGCCACTTCTGTTTTTTTTCTATATAGGTGGTGCTAAGGAATCGAAACCAGGGCTTCATGTAAATGAAGCAAGCACTCTACCACTAAGCCATATTCCCAGCCCCAAAATACTATTTTTATCCTACAGACTACTCAATGAATGAAAACCTACAGTGATCTACAAGTTTGGAACAGGAGTTAATATTGTAATCACACTTACTCAAAGAGTTCTTGATCCAATAGTGCTGGTAAATCATATTCTACAAGCAGTTCATAACTATGCCATAGGATTGCTGCTACACAGTGCAAATGAGAAGGGGATGGCATCAGAAGACCATACTCTATTGATGAAGAGCTAGGGCTCACATAGTTCAACCTGCCGCTTCTCTTCATAGCAGCTACTCTTGCAGAATCACTGACCCATTTCAGCAAGGCTTGAATTCTTAAAATAAGAAAGTACATTCCAATAATGCATTAACTGATATTTGATATGAAGAGTACCTTTTCTTGTATGCAAAATATTTGTGACAATAATATACCAATTATACTTGATCTTTTTAACAAAAAAGTGATTCCAGGTTTCAAATAACCTTACCAGTTTTAATTACCAGATTTAAGGTAAGACAAGTATGACTCAGTATATAAGTTGTTTCTTACTGTAATTATAAAAAAAGTACAAATGTCTATAATTACAAGGTAAATAATAAATTGTATACTCTAAATTTTATTTCAACTTATAACAAATATACATAGCTAGAGCAGTAATTTAAGGTACTGTCAGAATCTTGTGAAAAGCAACTAATCTTCACATACCTGGACCCAAAGCAATAAAACCAGTTGTAGCCCCTCAACAAATACAGCCTCAAATACTACCTCACTCCTAATCGAAGAGAAGCCAATGAGACAAAAGACTATTTAAGAACAGAAGAGACTTTAAAGAAAAGAATTAGGAACAACAACAACAACCAAAAAAAAAAAAAAAAAGCTGAGACTTACTGTCAGCTTTTAAACACCATATTTGCTTCCTTTCATATTTATGGCTTATAACACAAGACTCTATGCTTCTAGTTAAAGGAAATGAACAGAGAGATTGAATAGTATTTAACAACTCTACCCCACCTGCCCAAGGACTGAAAAATTTACAAAATTTTAATTTTATATGATAGAAAAATAGACAAGTCGGGCTGGGGATATGGCCTAGTGGCAAGAGTGCCTGCCTCATATACATGAGGCCCTGGGTTCGATTCCCCAGCACCACATATACGGAAAATGGCCAGAAGTGGCGCTGTGGCTCAAGTGGCAGAGTGCTAGCCTTGAGCAAAAAAAAAAAAGCCAGGGACAGTGCTCAGGCCCTGAGTCTAAGCCCCAGGACTGGCCAAAAAAAAAAAGAAAGAAAAAAGAAAAATAGACAAGTCAAAAAAAAAAAAACAAGAGGAGGCAATGTGGGATAAATAACATTTATTATTCCATGGAAAGCCAAGAATTCTTGTTATTAGTGTTAATAGTGAGTGTGTATGTGTGTGTGTGTGTATGCACGCATGCACATGCACCAGTGTTGGGGCTTGATCTCAGCGTCTGGGTGCTGTACCTGGGTTTTTTTGCTCAAGGCTAACACTGACACCTGAACCACAGCTCCACTTCTAGCTGTTTGCTGGTTAACTGGAAATAAAGAGCCTCAGCGATTAGAATCTCATGCACCTTCCTGAACCGGCTGGCTGTGAACCATGATCTCAGTCTCCTGAGATACTAAGATTCACCAGTGTACAGCTCATTAGTGTTTATTGTAAAGGTTAAACATTCATGCTATAGAAAGTATTATGCAGAGAAAATAAGTTTAATTTCTTTTTATGATAAAGAAAACTCAAAATATTAAAATATGCTGAAAGTTTTAAGCAACTGAATATGTAAAACTATTTAATAATACTTTTTAAAATACATATTTAAGTCTATTATAATTCAAATTTTCACAAAAATTGGTATTTAATTATTCAAAAACTATTCCAGGCCTGCCATGACAGCACTTGCCTCTAATTCCATATACTGGGAAGGCAGACACTAGAGAAGATCATATTTTCATACTGGGCCAGAAAAAAAAAAAACACACAAGATAATATTAAAAAATAAGGAAGCAAAGAAAGAATGGTTTAGGCAGCTTAGTGGAAGTGGTATGGCACGTGCCTATCAAGCGTAAGGCCCAAAGTCAGAGTCAACACCCTCCCCCGCAACCAATTCCAATATATTTTTAAGTATAAAAGTTTTGCATGGTTTGATAAATTAAAAGGCTTAATTGAAAAGAAGCTAGCCTGTTTCATATTCTAAAGGTATCATGCTGAAATCAACATTCCTTTGTGAAAACAAAACAAAACAAAATTGAACATCTTGAGTCAAGAAAAGATGGAATTAATTACAAATAAGTAAAAGTTATTATGACATTATGTATAAGTACTAATCTGTGCCTTTCCTGTCTGGCATTCTATTCAATACTAGCTAATGTTATACTTTCTAATTTTAGTGATACTGCTTATCTCCACAACCCTGAAGGCAAAAAGCAGGACTCAATATACTTTTCATCTAGTATCTAGTACCATGGTAGGCACAACAAAATTTGTTAGTATTTTAGAAAACAAGGAGTTAATAACAAAATGCCAAACTGCTCAATTTTAAACATAAATTAAGAAAAAAACTATAGGAAACTGATTCAGTAGCTCCATGGTAGACAACTTGCCTAGCATATGTCAAGCTCTGAGTTTGATCCCAAGTACCGGTAAAAGAAAGGAATGGATAAATGAATAACTCAGGGGATAATCTCTACCTAGGAATTACTTATATTACTCACTCTCACAACATAAATATGTTCTATGTAAATAATACACATAAAATGTGAGAATGCCTAGTCAATACTAAAATTGTTTGAAAAGTACTTGGAGGTGCTATTAATTTGAAGGGAAAAGAAGACATCAATCAAATTACTTATTAAAGCCAGGTGCTAGGGGTTCATACCTATAAATCAGAAGGCTGAGATCTAGGATTGTTGTTGAAGCTAGCCTGGTCAGGAAAGTCCCTGAGACTCTTATCTCCAATTAACCACCAAAAAAACAAAAGGCTGTGGCTCAAAGTGGCAGACTGCTAGCCTTGAGCACTCAGGGAGAGAACCCAGCCTTCAATCAGTTCAAGCCCTATGATGGACCAAAACAAAAGAGTTCCTATGTGTAGAAATCACTAAAAGTTAATATGAAGTGTTCACATATTGTTCATATTGTTACTTGGAATAATGTTTAATTTCGTAGGAAAAAAAAGAAACCATCAGCAAGAAGCTGTCAACAAACACTATAAATCATAAATAATCATATTTATGTCATGATAGCATTATTAATGTAATCAAAGTACCCACTATAAACACAATTCTTCTATATTTATATGCAACTATACCACCAAAGACAGTATGATTATGAAACATTCACCTTACAAAGATCCTATCCTAAGAGTTGTAACTTTTCTACATGCATGAAAGATGAAGATCAGGCTGTGCAAAAAGTCCCAAAATACCCACACTTCAACCAATAGCTCTGATTCGGTGTCACACAAAACAAAACACATGAAAACTACAGGGAAAGCTGAGATCAAAAGGATTATAGTTACCTGCCAGACTGAGCAAAGGCATTAAATATAAATGGATTGATCAGGTTGGCCTGGGCAAAAAGCACAACCCTGTCATAAATAGAAATCAGAATAAAAACGCCTATAGGTATGGCTCAAACAGTAGAGTACCTGCCTGACAAGCCTGAGATCCTAAGTTCTAACTTCAGTGCCAGAACCCTGAAAAAAAAAATTGTTTTATTGCACTTTTTTCCTCAATAGCAATACAGATTAATTAATAATTAATTATACATGAAAACTGGATCCCTAGTTTCTCAGGAGGCTGAGATCTGAGAATGGCAGTTCAAAACCAGCACTGGCAGGAAAGTATGAGGTCTTATCTTCAATAAACTATCAACATGCCTGAAGTGGAGCTGTGGCTCAAGTGGTAAAGTGCTATTAGCCTAAAGCAAAGAGCTCTGAGACAGCACCCAGGTCCTGAGTTCAAGCCCCAAGGATGGCATGCAAAGAAAGACAGACAGACAGACACACACACACACACACACACACACACACACAATCTGAGTTGGAATTTTCTTAAAACTTGTCCAAATATATGAAAATTTATTTCTAATATTCATTAAAATCTTTAAAGTTTGTGTCATGTCAAGTATGTACGTAGATGTAGAATATTTTATGAGTACTGTCTTCTAAGAGATCTCTTAAGAATAAAGAATTTTGGGGCTACGGATATGGCCTAGTGGCAAGAGTGCCTGCCTCATATACATGAGGTCCTGGGTTCAATTCCCCAGCACCACATATACAGAAAATGGCCAGAAGTGGCGCTGTGGCTCAAGTGGCAGAGTGCTAGCCTTGAGCAAAAAGAAGCCAGGGACAGTGCTCAGGCCCTGAGTCCAAGCCCCAGGACTAGCCAAAAAAAAAAAAAAAAAGAATAAAGAATTTTAAGGTATATTCACTACAAACTTCTGTGAACATATATGTACCTGTCTTTTGTTCCAGGATCCTGAGTGGTACCAAGCTGGTAAAGAATATCTATTGTAGAGTCAGAAGAAAGTCCATTTAATCTTCCAAAAAGTAAAGGGCTGTTCAAATCTTGCAAGAAATGAAAATAATAAAAAGAACAAGGTTGTTAAATAAGCATACCTGAAATGGAAAAATCTGTGTAGTTTTTTAGTTATAATGCTACAAATAGTTCTATAACTTCCAACAAAACAAACTACAATAACAAAGCTATGAGAGAAATTAACTTCAGAATCATAAAGATCACAGTTTCATTGTGATTACTCTGAAGGTTAAAATAACAGTTTCATTGTTACCTGTAGGATCACTGCCTGATGCAGCACAATTCCTCAAAAGAATGTCTATAAGCTTCAGGCCAATTCTAGTAGACTGAAGACCTATTTTCACAAGAACCACCTCAATGTTGGGTGAATGCATTCCACAGTAAGGTGACATCAACAAGGCAGCACAAGTCTGTAACAAATTAGCAGTGGGTGCAGCTGCACTGGCCATCATTCCTTCCAGATCACTTATGTGAGTAAGGCAATGATGTAATAACCGTAGCCATCCAATACTGAAATATACAACGTATGTATGGTAAATACAGGTAGTTCAAATTACTTCAGGGATAAAAGAAAACGTCTTAATGATATTAGCACAATTTCTTCACAGGCTGGCTTTGAACCTTGATTCTCAAATCTCAGCTTCCTGAGTAGCTGGGATTACAGGAGTGAGCCACTAGCACCAGGCTTTTAAAATTGTAAAATCTTTACACATTGAGAATAGAAGCTAATTCTTTTTTTTTGTTGTTGCTAATTCTTAATAAAATGGCTTAAACATAAAATCTATAAAATGGTCAGGCATCAAAAATTACCAGAAAATCATTACTTACAGCATATATTCAGGCCCTTCCTTTTCGGATTCAGATATGACATTTTTTAACAACTGACTTTTACAGAGACTAGTTAGTTCCCTGTCTCTAGATTAGTTAGAATGGATAAGGCATATTCTTGCTTCTTAAAACAGCAGCGGCCAGGAGCTGGTAGCTCATGCATGTAATACTAACTGAGATCTGAGGATCAAGCAAGGTTCAAAGCCAGCCTAAGGAAAGTCCATGGCATTCTTATCTCCAATTAACCACTAGAAAACCAGAAGTGGTGCTGTGGCTCAAAGTGGTAGAACACTAGCCTTGAGCTGAAGAGCTCAGGGATAGCCCCCACCCATAGTTCAAGCCTCATGACTGACCCACCCCCCACCCCCAAAAAAAGACAGGTGGAAATTCCTATAATGAACTATGATCTAAACAAACCAGAACGTACAAATATAACATAATGTAAGCCAACTCAAAGATTAAACACATATAAATGACCATTTTATTGATTTGCTTGTTTATGCCAGTCTTGGGGCTTAAACTCAGGACCTGGGCACTGTCCCTGGTCCTCTTTGTGCTCAAGGCTAGCACTCTATCACTTGGGCCACAGCGCCACTTCTGGCTTTTTCTGAGTAGTTTATTGGAGATAAGAGTCTTGAGAACTTTTCTGCCTGGGCTGGCTTCAAACTGCAATCCTCAGATCTCAGCCTCCTGAGTAGCTAAATTGCAGGCATGAGCTACTTGGTGCCCAGCTTAAAAATGACCATTTTAATGACTTAGTGTTCTGCTTCTACAAAATTATTGCTTAATAAATACACCTAAATTATGATAGTACATAAACACCTAAAGAACAAAGAGCTTATAATACATACAAAATATATTAATTTCAAACAAAAAAGCACAGAGAACCTTTTTTTAGGAATGGAAAGATATACCTTGTTTTAGAAACCTGATCTTCAGATGGAAGAAAGGGATTATTAACTGTTGCTGAAGAAGTGGTGCCAAAAGCAGTGAGGCCCAACAATTTGATCTGTGAAAGGCCTAATGTGCTGGCATCTCGTGGACGATGTAGTCTAAGGCAGACAGCAGAAGCTACCTCAGCTTTCACAAGCTGAATTTTTATGTAGGTTAGACCACTTGTGACAACAGGAGTAGAGAGAGGTAGCATGTTTACACCATCTGCACTCACTTCAATAGACACTGAGGATGGACAAGCTATAGAAAGAAAAAAAATATGAACACTCACACAAACAAGGTGAACTAGATTTCATAGTCTAATTGTTTTAATCTTATAACACCAAGCTTTCATTTACATTTACTATAAACTCAGCCACAAAAAAAAAAATTCTAGAGCAAACCATAACTCATTATTGACTTTCTTAACAATAGATTTTGGAACTATTTTGCAATATCAAATATAGATATGATCATCCAGACAGACACTGATGTCGCATACCTCCAACTGAAGGTACTCAGGAGGCTAAAATCGAGAGGCATAGTAAAAGTTAGAAGCCGGCCTAAAGAAAGAAGTCAGGAGACCCAGTCTCCCAATAACCAGCAAATAGGATGGCTCAAGTGGTAGGCAGCCAGTATATCAAGCAAGTCAAGTGAGTATATGAGGCCCTGAGTTCATACTCCAGTACCACTATAAAGAAGAGCCCCAAGACTGAGAGAGAGAGAGAGAGAGAGAGAGAAACTTGACCATAATATAATTTTTAAATCATAAACACTTTAATATTCACCTAAAAACCTGAAGATGTTCAATTCAATCATGCTAAATCCTCTCTACTAAAGAAAAAATAAAACCAACGACATAGGCAACACTCTACTATTCCTATTTTGTCCAAAATTGTCATAAACAATATGAAAATGGACTTAATGTTACGAGTTAAAATAGTTTAAATATAAAAGATTGCAACTTAAAATAATTTAGGAAAGGTAGCATGCTGCTGGCTCACACCTATAATCCTCTCTACTGCAGAGGCAGTTCAAAGGAATTAAGTTCAAAGGCAGCCCAGGCAGTAAATGAGACTCTTATCTTGCTTCATAAGCAAGAAATAGAACTATGGCTTAAGTGATAGAGAGCACTAGCCTTGAGGGGAAAAAAAGCTCAGACACAGCAATTAGGCCCTGAGTTCAAGCCTCAAGATTGGAAAATAATAACTTATGAAAGAATAAAAACTATTTTTCTACTAACTCTTTTTTTTGTTGTTGTTGTTGTTAGTCATGGGGCTTGAACTCAGAGCCTGAGAGCTGCCCCTGAGCTCTTTTGCTCAAGGCTAGTGCTCTACCACTTCGAGCCATAGCAACATTTCTGGTTTTTGAGTAGTTAATTGAAGAGTCTCTCTGGGACTTTTCTGCCCCCAGCAGGCTTTGAACAGCAACCCTCAGATCTCAGCCTCCCAAGTAGGTAGGATTATAGGCATAAGCCACTCATGCCCAGTGCCCAGCTCTACTAAGTCCTTATTCCATATTATTATATTCTAAATTTTAACATTAAGTTGAAGTTCACATCTAAGTTTAGATATTGCTTTCAACTCTTATCTTCTATTTCCCTTCTAAAACTGAATGAAATATCCTAACCAATCTTTTAAAAAATTATCATTAAAAGTAATGGTACTCTAATGACACAGTAAGTATCCAGTATGAGAAAATTATTTTATTGCCTATTAATAAACATGGCTACCAACTAAAATAACCTTAATTTCTGGCTTTAATTTCAATTATAAAATAACTAACTTACTAGTGCCAATTAAATGCCAGGCTTACACTAATAGAGAAGTTACAGCGATTAATTTTAAACTTAAGTCAGGCATGATGCCTCACTGTCTGAAAGATCAGCACTTGGCAAAGTAAGGTAGGAGTATTTTGAGTTTGAGGTCAACCTGGGCTACATGGCCAGTTCCTAACCAGCCTGGTCTGTGGGTCTGAGATACTGTTTCAAAATATCGAAAGTAGGGGCTGGGGATATAGCCTAGTGGCAAGAGTGCCTGCCTCGGATACACGAGGCCCTAGGTTCGATTCCCCAGCACCACATATACAGAAAACGGCCAGAAGCGGCGCTGTGGCTCAAGTGGCAGAGTGCTAGCCTTGAGCGGGAAGAAGCCAGGGACAGTGCTCAGGCCCTGAGTCCAAGGCCCAGGACTGGCCAAAAAAAAAAAAAAAACAAAACAAAATATCGAAAGTAGGTCTGAAGTAGCAGTGCATGCCACATCTGGGAGGCACAAGTCTGGAGGATAAAAGTCTGAGGCCAGTGTAGGCAAATAGTTAAGCAAATGACAAGTGTTTGTTTTGTTTTTTGCCAGTCCTGGGGCTTGAACTCAGGGCCTGAGCACTGTCCCTGGCTTCTTTTTGCTCAAGGCTAACACTCTACCACTTGAGCCACAGTGCCACTTCTGGCGGTTTTCTGTATATGTAGTGCTGAGGAATAGAACCCAGGGCTTCTGGATGCGAGGCAAGCACTTTACCACTAGGCCATATTCCCACCACAAGCCTGTGATCTTGACTAGAGGAGTAGGCCAGAAATAAGAGAATCACAATCTGAGGATATACAAAACACTATGGGGGGGGGGGGGAGAACCTATAAGTAAAATGACCAACAAACAAAATTAAGAAAGGAGAGCCAAGAATGTGGTTTAAGTAGTAGAGTACCTACCTAGAAACTATGAGGTTTGGGTTTGAAAACAAGTACCAGCCAAATAAATTTTAATCCAAGACATTTTATATTAACAGACACAATGGACAACAGTAAGCAATCCAAATTTTCATAAGAACACTGTATCTCATCTGAGTACCCTGGATACTGTATATACTGGTATTAGAACTAGGGAAGGGAAAGGGAATATTAAAGTCAAGAGACAAAGGATAAAAAGACAAATGACTCCAAAAGCAATACTTATAAAACCATTTGGTGTAAACCAACTGAACACAGAGAGGGGGGAGAGGGAATAGGAAAGGGAAGAGAGGGGAAATTAGGGAGGAGGTAACAAGTTGTTTAAGAAATGTACCCAGGGCTGGGAATATGGCCTAGTGGCAAGAGTGCTTGCCTTGTATACATGAAGCCTAGGGTTCAATTCCCCAGCACCACATATACAGAAAATGGCCAGAAGTGGCACCTATGTTATTTCCACAGGAGCACAAAATTCATTCAATTTCTGCTCTAATAACTGTCTTACTAAGCACATTGAAGTAGAAAACAACTAAAGTACTTGATTTCCCAAAATGGGCACTCACCACTATCTACACTTCCTATCATAATTCCCACATAGACTTACATAAACAATCTACCTCCCAAGTAAAGCTTTCTTCCCCATTTTAAATCTCTTCTAACTCATATGGAATGCTTCTATTTTGATTTTTACAATATTTTGCTAGGTGCTAATCATTCATTCCTGTAATCCTACCTACTCTTTTATTTACATGCCTATACTCCTAGTCTATTCTTACAAATAACTAGAAAAACACACATATCCTCCTAACTATACCAGGAATTTGCAAATTTCCCCATAGCTCTTCATCCAATTAAGTGACATTTGGTAGCCAAGAATCAATTAACATAACTGAAAGGATTCATTTGAAAATCCTCTAAAAACTGTAATTATCTTAAAAGAATTGGCAAACTCCAAAATTGAAAAAAATTTTACATTAAGGTTTTATTGTTCATGCTCTACATAGTAACTTATTTTCTGAAAACTATTTTAATTATTTACCTTCCAAAGTTACAATAAGCATATTCAATGAAAAATGGAATAAAAAATTATTAAAATGTATTATAACAGAAAATGTTATCATTCTTATTAAGAATTCATTCAAATCTCAAAATATTATAACAATGTTTAAAAAATTATTATTCACAGCCAATGACTCATGTCTGTTATCATAGTTACTCAGGAGGCTGAGATTTTAGGACTGAGATTCAAAGCCCAGTCTAGGCAACAAAGTCCATCCATGAGATTCTTATCTCCAATTAACTACCAAAAAGCTAGAAATGGAGCTGTGGCTCAAAGTGGTAGAGTGCTAGCTTTGAGCACAAAAGCATTCAGGCAGAGTTCAAGTCCCAGGAAAAGCACATTAAAAAAAAAAGTTACAGAGGTAGTTATCTTCCAATTAGAACAGAACAAAACATATAAATAAATCTATACTAATCTCACATTACAGAACAAAAACTGAGAACCAGACCCCCAAAAAAAGCTAAAACAAAAATAGATATGTGGGAACAAACTCCTTTTGGCATAAAATGGTAAAAATAATATATAATTGGACTATATTTCAATGGATTTCATCCTCATTTCAGGATAAATTACTCCGTGGTACTATGAACTATTTCACTAAAAATTGTTCAACAACTATACAATTTACTAATGATATCTAATTGTATCACTATTTGCTAAATATTTTTGTCATTTTTAAGTGTTTCTCATAATTTATTCCCATGATCTTTCTATCACTCACTTGCAAGAGATGCAAGGTGAGGCTGGATGTGTATTTCTTTCAGTAGTACTGCTGATGGAAGGTGAATAGTAAGGTCGCACCAAGCCTCTTCCGGCAGAAATATATAGGACCAAGCAGCAGAGCGAGCTCTTCGGTGGGGTGGTGTAGCCTGCAAAAGCACTTCAGCTGGTTGGGCAGTAGGACTACTAGATGTAATTGTACCTACAGAAGATATTTCAAATACCATGAGAACTTGAAGCAAAATGCAATAAAATACTATGAACTATTGAAATGATAGGTTATGTCCAGCTACTACAAAAAGTATCTGAAAATATGAACATTTGGTGTGCTACTGTACTTTCAGCACTCCGAGAATCACTGTTAAGAGTACTCACAAAACAACATCAGTCAACTGACAAGATGACAAGTTCATTATTCATGTGACAAAAGAAAACTAGTAACAAATCTAGTATAACAATTTTCTATTTACTTAACTAGAAATCCAACATATTTTTCTGTCTTAAAGAGAATTCTGAAACAGTACCCTTTTTATTCTAACATGTCAATGTTTATGAATTACAAATACATACATATGTGTGTATATATAATTTACATTGTATATATATGTAATTGAAAGCACTGTAGTCTGGATAAAGGAGTAAGTAAATTCAAATACATTAAAAAGAAGCTCAGCACTGGTGGCTCATGTCTGTAATCCTAGCTGCTCAGGAAGCTAAGATCTGAGTATCACAATTCCAAGCCAGCCTTGGTAGAAAAATCCTTGACTCGTATCTTCAATAAACTTAAAAAAAAAAAAAAAGTCCCCAGAAATAGAGCTGTGTCTCAATTAGTAGAGTTAGCCTTGAGCAAAAAAACTCACTCAGTGCCCAGCCCATGTTTAAGCCCCAGAACACCACCAAACAGTAAAATAATAATAATAATAATAATAATAATAATAATAAATTTAAATATTGGTTAAGAAGAAACAATTCTCTTCACATTAAAAACAGAGTAAGTTGGCATATGAATTTCTATTTAGCTTCATAAGTTGTACTTCCACATGAAATGGAAGTAAATCTTTTTGTTTTGTTTTGGTAGGTTGTGGGGCTTGAACTCTGGGCCTGGGCACTGTCCCTGAGCTGTTCAGCTCAAGGCTAGCAATCTACCACTTGAGCCATAGTACCACTTCTTAGAAGTAGATTTAATTGTTATAGAGCTCCCAATCAAAGTATTTTAATAGCTACTATCTTACAAAAAAAAAATCAACCTGTTGTATTATAATTAAAATGCATGACAGTCTAACACCATCAACCTACTTCAAGAAATAATTTTGATTCATACCAATAAATTATTAACCAATTAAATAATTTTAATAATATAGTGTAATAACATTTTTCTTACCTAAGGGTGCAAAGTTATGGATCCCTTCTGCATTGTCAGGCTCAGAAGCTAGTATTCTTGTTTTCAAGCTGCTGTCAACAGTTTTATTTGGACCACAATCAAGAAATTTCATAATGGTTGACACCATACTCCTTGCAGTGTTCACAATAGCCCTTGTACTAGTAACCATATTATTGCAAATGAGCTGAACTCCACCTAAATTTACAAAGAATACCAGTGAAAAGTATCTTAGCATAGGTGATCTGTCATAGTCAACTTTCACAGATTACTATAAAATGAGCTTCAATAGTAGTTATTAGAATTTCATCTTACCCATATCATGGAATGCTTTCAAGGCATCACTGGTATCCAGTACTCTCAATATGAACCACAATAATGGTTCAGATAACTGACAGGTAGCAAGAGAGCCCTTAAAAAAAAATAACAAAAAAAAACTTCTGAGTGTAATACTTTTATAGTTAATATTTTAATTAAGAGCCTTAAATGTACTAAATGCAAACCGTCTGCCAAAGTAAGAAATCTTACTTAAATTTTTTAAAAAAGCCAATTATCTCCTCTCTCAATCCAGATAGTGTATTATGCATATGTCCTTCTTTTGCTTGATACTGAAAACTAATATCAAAAAAATCTAGGGCTGGGAATGTGACTTTGCGGTAGAGTGTTGTTGTTTTTTTTAATTTGTTTTGTTTTTGTTGCCAGTCCTGGGGCATGGACTCAGGGCCTGAGCACTGTCCCTGGCTTCTTTTTGCTGAAGGCTAACACTCTACCTCTTGAGCCACAGCGCCACTTACAACTTTTTTCTATATATGTCGTGCTGAGGAATCGAACCCAGGGCTTTATGTATACGAGGCAAGCACTTTACCACTAGGCCATATTCCCAGCCCATCAGTAGAGTGCTTATCCAACACGCATGAAGCCCTGGGTTTGATTCTTCAGTATCACATAAACAGAAAGTGGTGCTGTGGCAGAAGTGGCAGAGTGTTAGCCTTGAGCAAAAGAAGCTCAGAGACAGTGAGTGCCCAGGCCCCAGGACCAGGAAAAAAAAAATTGAAACCTTTTCAAATACATTTGTAGGTTCCAAAGGAGAAATATACATACATTCAATGAATCTTTTAAAAATTATTGCTATGCCCCACTTCAGGAATAGAACCCAGACCTCACACCTGCTAGGCAAATGTTCAACACTTGACATGAGCTCTAAGTATAAAAAAATGACATTTATGCATTGACACATAAAAATGTCAATTAAGAATTTTTAAAATCTTAGAATCTACAGTTAAAAATGGGCTCAAAACTCCATCTATACAACATATGCACATAAAAACTGATATAAGATGGTAAGAGTCTAATTAGTCTCAAAAAATTTGATTTTTAAAATTACAAAATCTAAAATGTAAAGAAAGGCTTTCATTTCCTTTTTTAAAAATTACAAAATTTTCCTTTTTAAAATTATTCAACACCTTTCAACTGGGAAAAAAAACCTAAACATATAGTATAAATCTTGTCATGTAAAAGATCTAGGGAGAACACCATGACATTCAAGTATGCTATTTTTAAGAAGAAAGACAATAAATACTCCCAGATATGATAGATAATAAAAATATCAGAAATCTAAATTTTAAGAACATCTTAAATATGTTATTTTTATATCATTGTGACCATCTTTCACCATTCATATTTCTCACTTGTAGAAATCTTTTTTTTAAATATATGATATCACTACTCTGATTTGTCTGGGTCTTACATATATTTCTCTACTTGAATTACCACAAACTACTTAAATTCATGAAGCTATCGCTGTAGTGAACTTACTTGTCTGCCCATATATCCACAGGCCATGTAGGTTAAAATTGGCTGTAGCATCATGTGGACTGTAGAAGCTTTTTTACTAAGTGTTGTCAGTATGGTAAATAATCCATCCCCAACTGATATGGCATCTAACCCACCATGGAAGTTTTCATGCTTGGTGAGATGTAATCCACTGGCTCCTAATTTAAATAAAAGATTACACATTTTTTAAAAAAAACCTAGATAACCATAAATGTCATTCATAAGAGTCTGAAGAGCCAGCAAGTTTCTAGATTTTCTTGGTTTGAAAGATGCTAGATATCTAACAGTTACACATTCACAAGCACACATGAAAATATCATCCCTAGAGTCTAAAGTATGTATAACAATAATATCCAGTAATTCTTTTTTGAGGTGTATGTTTTTACATGAAATGCTATTATTGTTTACAATAAAAATAAGCTGCTTTGAATAATCGGCTTTATTTCAATAAGAAAATGAGAAAAATAAGTGGAATTAGTATTAATTATGCCTAAAATCTATTAAAAAGATGTGACAAAAAGAAATGCAAACAGGCAAAAATACATCAAGAATTGTTTTTGCTGAAATTTACAATTAATTATTAAAAACTTACATGCAATATATATTAGCTTCCAAATTGATAAACAATTAAATACTATACAAATCTTACAAGTGAAGTATGTAGCATAGAAAAGCAAATAATGCTTAAATTTGACAAATCTCTAATATAAAATGTGACTTCAAACTCTTGAAATCCTTACAGGATTTTATATATAAATTATAGTATTGGAGAATAGTCCTTTCGCAATTTTGAATCATTAACTAAAAGTCTATTTGTTGATATCCCCAGAACTTTTTAGGCTAACATATGAAATTTTTCTATATTTCACTTTCTTTTTATGCAAGGGTGAGGAACATTTTTTTGCCAAAGGCTATCTGAATGTTTTTAATATCACTCTGGACCATACAAAATTATCAATACAACAGGCCACTTGCAACCAATAAGAAGCACTGTCTTGATTTCACTGATGACTTCATGACTTGTGTCAGACATTCTCCATCCCTGGTTTTAAGAGAAGCCACTCTATAAAAGTCTTCACTAATAAACAGCAGTAAGAATGTTAGAATAAAGTTCTTTTACATTATAGGGTAAATATAGGTGATGTACCAGAAACAAGTGGAAGAGTAATATTCTCAATACATACCAATTATCATTGCCATGGCACTGCTATTACACAGGCCTAGAGCAGACAAAATCTGGCTCATAATCTGTTGGTTGGCTAAGACTAAGTCAGCGACATAAGCAGGAGATCCTGGAATAGTAGTACTGCTTCCATTGACATCTTTGCCTCCTGAGACTTTTTCTTCATCTGAAACACTATCTGTTGTATTGGTGGTCACAGATACTCTTGCGCTGTATTCCCTATTGCCTGAAAGAGGCAGCTGTACTAAAATGTTAACAAGTTTTAATAAATCGAACATGAGTTGATCTCTTGTCATTTCACCACAAACTGCTTTTGCATCACCTGGACGAATGAGGTTGGCAAAGAGTCCCCCAAAGCATGCTCGAGCACCCACGGAGCTATCTGATCCACTTCTAGACATTACTTTGTCTGAGCAAGTGATATAGTGGTGCACCAAGAAGGTGACAGATTCTATCACAGCAGAAATAGTACTAACTGAAACAACTTCAAAATTCTGCTCCAGAGTGAATTCTAAGAGCTTCACTTGGGCATCGAGAGGTCCTTGGCCTGTCTGGAAGGCACCCCTACAGAAAGAGAGAAAGAATGAAAATTTAAATAACTTGATGATTTGAAAAAACAACTACCATTAAACAAGGTAGTTAAGAAATAACAACCTCTTGGTATTCATTATCTCACTTGGTAGCTATGCTTCCATCCCTTTCCCAGTCTTCTTGTTCAGGCAGCCTTTTTAAACAAAACCAAAAATGATTCCTTCTTAAAACAGGAAACTAAAGGGTAAGTAAATCAACTATGTCAAGCTGCAAGCTAAAGTATTTCAGTATCAGAAACACTCAACAATGGAATGACCATACTTTACTACAGCTTTAATGACTGATACTGTAAACATTAGCTACTGATTTTATCAGTAATTTAGATTCAATTATTTTATGTATTAAAACTGAGTTAAAAGTTTGCATATAGCCAAATCAGAACAATTTTAGAAAGCATCACTGCCAAATGAAGCAACAAAAAAGCAAATTAGCTAATTAGTCATATATTTTCTTGAATTCAAGATAGAGTTGAAGTAATTAAAGCAACCAAAAATCCTGAAATCCATGAGAAGACAGGCTGCTCCAGGGAAATAGAAAGGGATTTCCTGGGACCAAGTCTGAGAAAAGGAGATACAGGCAACATATGGATAAGATATCTAACAGGCTGCTAAAAGTTTAATATACACCAGGGTGGTAACAGTTCATATCCACTCATAGCCATTTCCCATACCCCTTACTGCCTGACACACCATACCTAGGTGTGTGTATCACGTTTGACTAGTCCTAAGTTGGAACCTTTACAAAAAGGCAGAAAGGAAATGAAATTATATTGCTTTGAAAAGTGTTGGGAGATGAACACCAGTGGCTCACACTTATAATCCTAGCTAATCAGGAGGCTGAGATCTGAGGATCCTGGTTCAAAGGGGAGGGAGTGTGAAATGGAGGGAGGCTGAGATCTGAGAAACCAGGTTCAAAAGGAAGGGGGTGCAAAGTGAATGGAAGAAGGAAAGGTGAGCAAATGTAGTCATTGTACTCTATGTACATTATATTAAGAAATGAACTATGTAACTTGGTAACAAGGATGGGAGGGAGAAATGAGGGGCACCATGGTAGGGGTGACACTGATCAAGGAACATTGTTCTCATAATCTAACTTAAAATACTGCAACCTTTTTGTACAACTAGTTAATAAGAAGGACAATATTAAAAAGGTGCTTTTGTTGTTTTCTGTGCTAGGGGTCTAATCCAGTGCCTTTCAAATAGCTATTCCTTGTACGACCCCAGTACCCATTCGAAGTTTGTATCAAAATAAATGCTAAGGTTTATAAAATATCCTACATAAGCCAGGCACTGATGGCTCACATCTAATCTTAGCTACTCGGGAGGCAGATCTAAGGATCGCAGTTCAAAGTCAGCCTGGGGAATAAAGTCCATGAGACACTTATCTCCAATTAACCACCACCAGGAAATCAGAAATGGCGCTGTGGCTCAAGTGGTAGCTTTGAGCACTAGCCTTGAGTTGAAGAGCTCAGAGACAGTACCCACACCCAGAGTTCAAGCCCCATGACCAAAAACAACAACAACAAAAGATATCCTATATAAGGATGATGGTAACTATTGACTATGACATGAGCGAATCATATACTATGTAAATTAACACTGTGGCTACACAATTTCTTTCCTACTTTCACTTCCCATGTACAGTCTACCACTCCTAGCTTGCCATTGATTGGGGGGGGGGGGGGGGAGATCTTGTAGACTTTTATGACTAGCTGGCCTCAATTCTAGACCTTTCACATAGCAGCCTCCTTAAAGCTATTATTACCAGTGTGAGCTGACAAGCTGCCCAGTATGTTATTTTACTTTTTAAGCTATCTTTTTCACTTTTTTAATTGTAAATAAAATTACTGGTAGCTTTAATATTTCAAAAATACCCCAAATATCCTCAAGACAAATAATAATACATGAAACCATTAAAAGGAAATTTTGATGCACTGTATTTCTTTCACATTACTGAGGGACTTAAAGATTTGCCTTGAAGTAAAATGGAAATAAGAATACACACTAACAAACTCTTCCTCCCAAATGAAAGCATAGTATGTATTTGGAGGCTTACATGTTACTCCTATATCAAGACAGAATACAATGAAATTTACCTTTCTGTTGAAAGTATATGAATTAGCTTCAGCAAAAATTCACTAAATATCTGAGGACATGTTGAAGACAGGTGCACTTGTAATCGGGTCAGAAATTCTTGCATGGCTTGGGTAGCTGTGGGACCAACCTGAAGAGAAATAAATATCCACTAAAAACTGCTTATGAGTATAAATTACAGAATGATTCAAATTTAAACCACCAAATTCCCCATCCCAATCATACTTTCTTCACTATATGCCTTGTCTCACTTATTATACTATCTAGAAAATGCAGTCAATAGAAAAAAAAATCCAACTGTATTGGGATACTTTATTTTACTACCATCTACAATGTATACTAAAGATCAGACTAGCCACTCCAAGTATTCAACAGAATTTAAAATCTGAGCTGGGCACCAGTGGCTCATGGCTGTAATTTTAGGTACTCGGAGGTTGAGATTTGAGGATTGCAGTTCAAAA
The DNA here is from genome assembly GCF_023159225.1 of Perognathus longimembris pacificus. Classification (NCBI taxonomy): domain Eukaryota; kingdom Metazoa; phylum Chordata; class Mammalia; order Rodentia; family Heteromyidae; genus Perognathus; species Perognathus longimembris. The sequence goes on from NC_063168.1 coordinate 56,864,329, forward strand.
CCAGCCCAAGCAATAAAGTCTCTAAGACTCTTATCTCCAAGAAACTACCAAGAAAAAGCCAGAAGTGATGCTGTGGCTCAAGTGATAGAGCATTAGCCTTGAGCACAAGGAGGCTCAGGGGACAGCACCCAGACCGAGTCCAAATGCAATGACCAGGAAAAAAAGAAGTTAAAAATCTGTGAAGGCAGAGATTCGGTCTTGGTAAGAACTTGTACTTCTAGTGAGGATACTAGGTAGTTCTGCAAATATAAGCTTACTAATATATATGGAATAAATGAAATAAAAGAAGGAAGGCTTATGGAATATAAATTTACATCAGAACTTGATTAATGACAAAGTAAGAATCTTTAAAATAACTAAAAGTGTTAACTTGGAAGCCTCAAAAAAAACTTTCACAAAAGTTAATACAAATATAATTCACATAAAAAATACAAGCAAGTGAATTTTAAATACAACACAAGAAATTCAAGGATATATTGAAATAAATAATGCTATGTCCTAAGCAATAATTTTTATTTTGATATTGCAATACTATACATTTCATAAATTGATTATTGTAGATTGTTAATCTTAGTAATACAAGCCATCAAAAATGATATATTAGCTGGAAGCTGGGAGCTACTCAGAAGTCTGAGACCTGATTTCTATCAAGCACAGGCAGACAAACCTAGGAGACTCTTATCTACAGTTAACCAGAAGAAAGCTACCACTTAAAAGCATGGTTCAAGAGGGAGAGTACCAGCAATGAGCAAAATAGCTGAGTGAAAAGGGGGAAGGCCTGAGTTTAAGCAACGATAATCTCAATCTCTCTCTCTCTCTCTCACACACACAAACACACACACAACACACACCTAAATTCCAAAAATTGTAAATATTTTCCTGACTTTGTATTTCTTAAATTATCCAAAGTCAATGTCAAAGACATATATCTACACCAAAAACTATTTGATACTTTATAAATAATACTTTCACATACTTTTATTTAACAATCTTTTTTTTTTTTGCATGATGATCTGGGCACATCATTAGTTAAAAGCTGTGTTACCTGTGGGCTGTGTTGGTTTGTTCCATGTGGACTGGTGCCAGAAAGAAATTTCACTAGCACGTGAATAAGGTTTGGATCTGAAACCAACAAATGAGCAGTACTCTCCTGAGTCCCAATGACACTGCTGGAACCAGCTAAGAGAAAGATAAAGGAGTAAATAATTCCACCTTAAACAAATGAGCCATAAAACAGAGAAATGCAGTATTTACCAAAACCTTTGGTTCTAAGGAAAACTCACATATTCTCACTAATTTTAAGAGTTCATTCAATCTCCACTCAACTGACAGACCTGGCCTTCATTCTATTTTTATCCACCACATAGGTCCTACCCTGACTAAGAAACTCTCCCCTGACTAAGAAAATATCTTTAGTTTAATGTATATCTTCTTTAGTCAACTGGAAAGGAAATAGGTAAATCCTTACAGACATATTGGAAAGCCTATTCTTTGTAATCCACTCCTTCCACAAATAGAAAGGAGGTCTTCTAAGATTAATCTAGGCAAAAAGTATTCGTTTTTTGCATGTTAACTACATATAGGTTATATTTTATGCATTAATGGTTAGGAAACAGACCAGTTTTCTGGGCTGATTAAACATTCTTTGCATTAAATTTATCTTCAGTTTTAGTGATAACTTTGAACCCATTTTTGGAAAATATAGTCCAAACAGGAAAATAGAATAGCACTTTCATGCTAATCAGTAGTTTAAATAACAGTTTTAACAACGTGAAAGTGCTTTCACCTAATGAAGTTATTCTTGAAAAGACACAGAATCCAATCAAAATGACAATAACCTAAAGATTGAATATGATAGACTTCAAAGAGATTCAAGTCATTTCATAGCTATAATTCAGTCATTTAATAACTGCACTTAAAGAATATGAGAGCATATATATTAAAGTCTCTGTTAGATTTAAATAAATAAAATTGTGAACTTACAATTAAGCTGCATATTTGTCATGAGCGTCAGACTATGAAGCACAAGGCACCACGTCCGAAGTAATGTATTGGGATACCATGCTAGCACAGTGAGAAAGCTACTTATTGATGCTACACAGAAAAGACAAAGAAAAAAACTTTTACTGAGCTGGAAAAATGTAAGAATTTTAAAAATTATAATAATTAAAAACTAAAGAGTATTTCCTTAAATCTCCTCAGTGACTACCCTCTTCACAACATATAAATGGAACCAGTTTCCCATTAAATATAATCCAGCCAGGTGCCAGTCAAAAAACAACCAATACAAAAAGGTTCTGAAGGTTTGGCTCTAGTGGTAGAGTCTCTGGCTAGCAAAGGTGAGGCCCTGAATTCAATGTACAGTACTGACAGAAAGAACAAAAACAAAACAAAAGCTAGCCGCTCAAGAGGCTAATAAGATCTGAGGATCACAGTTCAAAGACAGCCAGAGTAGGAAAGTCATTGAGACTCTTATCTCCAATAAACTATTGAAAAAAAACAAAAAAAAAAACTGGAAGTGGTACTGTTGCTCAAAGCCTTCAGCACAAGAAGCTAAGGGACCAGGGGGGGGGGGGGGCAGGCCCTGAGTACAGGTTCCAACACTGGCAAAACAAAAACAGATTAACAAGCTAAAGGATGAATAAATGCAGTCATTATGGCCAGTGTTTATTATGTAAAAACAGAACCACTCCAGTGTCTCAGGTTCCGGGAAAACTAGTGATTCAGGAGGCTGAGATCTGAGGTTCAGGAGGCTGAGATATGAGGTTCATGGCTCAAAGACAGCCTTTGAGTTTCTCTTCTCCAATTAAGCACCAAAACAGCTGAAAGTGGAGCTGTGGTTCAAGTGGTAGAGTAACATCCAGGTCTTGATTTCAAGCACCAGGACCAGTGTACATGTGTGCGTGCGTGCGCGCGCGCGCACACACACACACACACACACACACACAACCTTGAGGGTAGGGACAGGAAGGGGAATAATGTTTCACAGTTCAAAGCCATCTTGGGCAGGAAAGCCCATGAGACTCTTACCTCTAATAAACAACTCAAAAAAATGAAAGTGGCGCACTATGCCTCAAGTGGTAGAGTGGTAGGTAGCCTTGAGTACAAGAACCTCAAGGACAGTACCCAGGGCCCGAGTTCAAGCTCCAGGACTGCCCTCCCCCGCCCAGAAAAAAGCAATGTATACCTCCCCCAGCTTATAATGGAGGAGTTGACCTGATCGGAATGATCAGGTCAAATAGAGGTCTGGATTCAGGGAGGCTGAGCCAGAGTGCTGAATTTTCCTGCACATCTTTAAAATAAAGGAAGTAATGCTAAACATAAGAGTCTGAATATAGATTCTAATCCTTGAAAATAATCTGGTGAACAAACCAATAAGAGGTATGCATATTTATAGAACTAATCAGAGACTTTCTTCACCCCCCACCCCCATTCCTGGGCTTGACTCAGAGCCTGAACACTGTCCCTGGCTTCTTTTTGCTCAAAGCTAGCACTCTACCACTTGAGCCACAGCGCCACTTCTGGCTTTTTCTGTTTATGTGGTGCTGAGGAATAGAACCCAGGGGTTCAAGCACGCTAGACAAGAACTCTATCACTAAGCCATATTCCCAACCCCAATCAATGACTTTCTAAAAAGACAAAAGAGGGCCAAAAGCATGATCCTAGCATAAACCTAACAAGTGCAAGGAACATTATCTTACAAAAAGCAATGTTAAACCCTTACATAATATAAAATAATGATATTCCTAATGCACCTTACCTTGGTTTAATGAAATAACAGGTATTCGATTAGCATTATATAAAAAAATGTCTGCTCCATTCTCTTTATTTCCAGATGAGCTAGAATTCAGACTCAATGTAAGCCACAATTGGAGAAGTGACTCCAACTAAAAAGAAAAATGGGGAGAAAAAAATAGAAAATAGATATAAATAAAAGTCCTAATTCATAAATTTGTCATGAGTAAAGAATTTTTTATTATTCAAAACATTGACAAGAAAACACAACTCAAAATTCTTAATAAAACAAAATTTAAATTTGCAACTTACCTCACACAAATGTTTACCTAAAATGAAACAGGTGATTCAAGTCCTTAAATCAGAGGGTGGTAGAAGACTATACTTAGTGGTATTAAAGAACAAATACAAGCAGGGAAGGGGTATACAAATGAAGGAGGAAGGTTGAGTAAATACCATCATTATGTTCAATGTATACTATGTAACTTCAGGGAAGGGGTGGAATGGGGGAAAGGGGAGAGAACAATGGAAGGAATGATACTGACCAAAACACACTGTACTCATAACCTGACTTCTGGAACTGAAATCCCTTTGTAAAACTGCTTATTAGTAATAAATAAGTTTTTTAAATTAATTCTTAATATCTAAAAATGGCTCACCAATAAGGAGTAATGACTATTAAATTATTTCCAAAATCTGTCAGGTTATGACAGAGAAGCCTTTTAGTTCATCTTTTAATGACTAGCAATATGTCAAAATACACCATTTTCTCCTAAACTCATACCTGAACATGATGGACTTGAAGCATAGAAAAAAGTTTGTTGAAACAAACATTTAACATTGGGACAGATGATGACTGTATAATGAGCTGGGTGGTTGGGTTTGCTGCTTGTAAACCACCTAGAAGTGAATCATCTGTTCCACTAGGAGACTGTGATACTGCAAAACAAAACACAGACACAATTTTTTACCTAAATTCCAGTTACTTCAACTAATAAACATGCACAGCAGAAATGTTTAAAACAATTGAAAAGCATTCTGTAGAATGAAGGTTATGTATTTGAAAAACTTTGTTTTGTAATATTACAAAAGGTAATAGGAAAGTCACTGAAGACAGTATTCTTCCCTTCATAGAGTAATTTGGCCTACAGACTTCTGTTTTCATTGTGTACACTCATCCAGTTTTTATAACAAGGTAATATAGGCTTAATAGAATGTGCTTGAGAATATTCTTTCTCTTGCATTTTATACAACAGTTTGAAAAGAAATAGGAATAGCTCTTTTTGGGGGAGAGGGAAGGGCCCAAGGGTCAGTCGTGGGAATTGAAATTGGGGCCTGGGCACCGTCCCTCAGCTCTATTACTCAAGGCTAGCACTCTATCAGTTTGAACCACAGTGCCATTCCCAGTTTTCTCATGGTTCATTGGAGATAAGAGGCTCATAGACCTTCCTACATACAGGCTGGCTTTGACCCTTGATCTTCAGATCTGAGTAGATAAAATTACAGGCATGTGCCGCTGGTAACTGGCTAGCTCTTTTTTTTTTTTTTTTTTTTTTTGGCCAGTCCTGGGCCTTGGACTCAGGGCCCGAGCACCGTCCCTGGCTTCTTCCCGCTCAAGGCTAGCACTCTGCCACTTGAGCCACAGCACCGCTTCTGGCCATTTTCTGTATATGTGGTGCTGGGGAATCGAACCTAGGGCCTCATGTATCCGAGGCAGGCACTCTTGCCACTAGGCTATATCCCCAGCCCTTTTCTTTTTTAATATCTGCAAAATTTAGAAGTTATTCTGGGAAAAGCTTTGGAAGGGGTGACACTGATCAATAAGCACTGTACTCATAAACATTAATAAAATTGATACCTCACTGTACAACTAATTTTTTTTGAAGGACTGAATCTTGGAGTCTTTATTAGAGTATTAGCAGTCTGCAGGCAGCCAGTTATTACAAAGGCGTGCAGCCCACAAATACCCTTAACACTGTTAAGAAACAAGCTAGAGGTATCAAATGTAAGAATTAAGGGAGGGAGGGCGAGGAACGAAGGGGGAGTTGGGGGGGGTTCTGTCCAGTCTAGAATCACTCTTAGTTGTTTGGGGTTTTTTTCTGGCCAGTCCTGGGGCTTGAACTCAGGGCCTGAGCACTGTCCCTGGCTTCTTTTTGCTCAAGGCTAGCACTCTACCACTTGAGCCACAGCACCACTTCTGGCCATTTTCTATATATGTGGTGCTGAGGAATCAAACCCAGGGCTTCATGTATATGAGGCAAGCACTCTTGCCACTAGGCCATATTCCCAGCCCCGTTTTTTGTTTTTTTTTAAACTGTCTCAACCTCCTTACTTATTATGCATCTGCCAAAGCTGTTTATACTCTCTTTGTTAACTTTGGTAATACACATGTGTGATTTGCAAATTTATTATAGGAGTTAAGTTTTCAAATTATTCCCTAATAAGTGTGTGGCTTTCACTGGTATCTGTTTTGATATGACCTATGTATCTACTTTGACAATTTTAAATTTCAAAAAAAAAATTCTGTGTCAGGGATTCACTGATATTGCTCATTTAGTGTCCATTTCATTCCGTTTCACCATTATCTTTAGTATTTCTTTTTATCTACTAATTTTGTATTGGATTTGTTCTTTTTTGTGTAAAATGTTGAGAGGATTCTGATGTTTAAATAAGGGCAATTATAGCTATAAATTTTCTTCATAAAACAAACTGTACAAAATTTCCATTGTTCTAAGTTGTGCTTTCATTTTATTCTACAAATATTTTAATTTCCTCCCAGATTTCTTCCATTTGTCTTTATAATGTTTGTATTTTCTCTTATTATGGATTGATAGTTTTACATCATTATAATTTAGTAAGATACAATTTGCTAAAACTTATTTTTTAGCTTAACATTTGATCTATTTGGGAGAAAGCTCCATTGCTACTGAGAAGAATGTGTGTTTCGCAGCTGTGGGAATATAGTGTAGACTCTGGTGAGCTCCTGTGACCTATGGTGTAGTTTAACCTAAGTTTCTTTGCTGATTTTTAATCTGGATGATTACTGTACTCTAGATGCTGAAAGTTATTCATTATTATTATGTACTTATCTGTTTGTATCTAGTAATATGTTTTATAAAATTGGTACATCAACATGCTTTGCATATATTTACAACAATTAAATCTTCTAGATGTTTGCATTGTTCACATTATTATTATTATTACTATGGAATCTTATTTATCTCTTCTGATAATTATGATTGAAGTCCACTTTGAAAGATGAATATAGATACTTGTGCTAGCTGTAGGGTTCTACTTGCATGGCATATCATTTTCCATTCTTTTACCTTCAATCTGTGTGTATCCCTGCAGTAAGATGTGTTTCTTATAGAAAAAAGAAAATTTTCAAGCTTTTCTTGCTGAAATCACATGAAAATACTTAGGAAATAGATCCATTGCAGTAATCTAACAACAACCATTTTACTTACAGGTAGGCGATGTGTTTGTTAATGCTTGCAAAATAGAATCTGCTTCAAGAGTTGACATCATTTTCAGCATAAGTTCTGCTTGCTGTTCAAGTCCAACTTCCAGGCGAGCATCTAGGGCTACAAAAGCAATTAATAGGGGAAAATATTATTAGTGACTATCATCAAAAGATTATTATAGACATACAAGAAATTTTCATCATTATTATACAGACCCCATACCTCTTAAAATGTGCATATGTTGAACACAAGAAAGAGTAAGGAATATACCTGTTTAAAAATACAGCCTGGGGCTAGGAATGTGGCTTAGGGTAGAGTGCTTGCCTAGCATGCATGAAGCCCGGGGTTCGATTCCTCAGCACCACATAAACAGAAAAGGCCAGAAGGGGCACTGTGGCTCCAGTGGTGGAGTGCTAGCCTTGAGCAAAAAGAAGCCAGGGACAGTGCTCAGGCTGAGTTCAAGCCCCAGCACTGGCAAAAAAAAAAAAAAAAAAAAGCCTGGCATATAATACCAAAGCTGGAGCAAGGAAAAATCCTATTCAAAGGGTGTTAAAAATATGACACTGGTGATATAAATGCAGAAACTGGTTCAATAAAATTTTTAAAGGCAGACAATAGAACATATATCTTAAGCTTTTTTGTCTGCTGATAATGGAAATTGAACTCAAGACCTTGATCTCTCCCTTGGCTTTTTCATTACAAGGCTAGTACTCTACCACTTGTGCCATGTCTCCACTATCAGGCTTTTGCTGGTTATTGGAGATAAAAATTTCACAGAATTTTCTGCCGGGCTTTCCTTAAAATTGCAATCCTCAGATTTTAGATTTTAGCTTCCTGAGTAGCTGGGATTACAGTTGTGAGCCACCACTTGGGAACATTGAACATATTAAGAGCAGGTTTCTCATTCAGAAAGAAGCATAAATTTGTTAAAACAAACAGTGAGGTTTTTTTGTAACTAGATAGGCCAATGTGAATATACAAGTTTACTATGCCAAAAGAGCATGCAAAATAGCCACCAACAATAGCAGTGTGTCTATTACCAAAAATCTTAGTTTCTTAATTATATTCTCCTTTTTAGAACTTGAAAATAGAGAAGGAAGGAAAGAAGGAAGGGAAGGGGGAGGGAAGGAGGGAGAGAGGGAGGGAGGGAGGGGGAGAGAGGGAGGGAGGGAGAGAGGGAGAGAGGGAGAGAGGGAGAGGGGGAGAGAGAGAGAGAGAGAGAGAGAGACAGAGAGAGAGAGAGAAGACCAATTCTCAGATGGGGCAAATATAGTAAATGTCAAGTGTGGAGCATCAGATTTTTCTCCCACAGCAAGAAAATGCTAATGGACATCTCAAAAAAATTCAAGAATGTTGGTGGCTCATGCCTATAAATCTAGCTTCTCAAGAAGCTAAGATCTAAAAATCTCAATTCAAAACCAGCTTAGCAAAATGAACTCCAAGAGATGGAAACAGGAGAATTTTATTGTTATACTAGGTGAATTTCCTTTGGCGTACCCCCTGTGGTCACTGCATATGATTTTGGTACACTGGATATTGTATATATGCTTATGTGAACTTGGGAAGAGAAACAAAAATGAGGGTGGGTGTAACAAATAAGACAAGAAATGTATTCACTCCCTTATTATGTAACTGTACCTCCTCTGTACATCACCTTGTCAATAAAATTTAATTAAAAAAAGAAAACAGCTTAGGCAGGGAAGTTCTTGTGACTCTTATCTCCAATTAACTACAAAAAGAAGTAGAGCTGCGGCTAAAGTGGTAGCTAGTATTGAGCATAAAATCTCAAGGACATAGCCCAGGCCCAGAGTTTTAAGCTCCAAGATCGGCACCAAAAAGTTTTTTAAAAAATTTAAAAATTTCAAGACACCACATTTAAGGAAATTCTATTCCTCAAGATTAAGACTATTTGAATATCAAAAATAAACCTGTGACTCTACTTGGTAATAGTCAACTACACTTTAAAAGTACACTTTAATGGCTCACACCTGTAATCCTAGCTATAAAGGAGGCTGAGATCTGAGTACCACTGTTGTAAACCAGACCAAGTAGAAAAACCCATAAGGCTCTTATCTCCACCATCAAAAAAACGATGAAAGTACAGCTGTGGCTCAAGTGGTAGTTTGCTAGCCTTGAACACAAAGTTGCACAAGACCTGCCCATGAAAATGCACTTGCACGTGTATACACACAAACACACACACTCGTTCACAGTAAAATGCAGTGAGAAAAATAGGTCATAATTCCTTCAACAATCTGCCAAGATATATAACTTGAATCCAAAACATAAGGAAATTAACTACACTACTGTCTTCAAAATTGTCATGATCATGAAAATCAGCTTTTTTTCAGCTGAACAAGACAAAAGAGATACTACAACTAAAATGAATGCGTGATTTTGCACTAGTTCTATGTGATATTACACGGAAAATTGCTAAAAGTTAACTCTATAGGACACTAGTAAATTTAATTTCCTATTTCTTAACTGCTTATGTAGAAAAATGTCAAGTAAAATAACTGAAAAAATTAATAGATTAATAACTTGGTCTGAAATGGTTAAGTAACAAATGTTCAGTAAGCTGAACTCGCAAGAGTTTTTTGTGTTATTTTCTTGTGCCCGTCAGGGGGCTGGAATGTAGAGGTTTGGTGCTGTCTCTCAACTTCTTTGCTCAAGGTTAGCTTTAGCATTCTAGCACTTAAACAGCATCCCCACTTCCGGCTTTTTGGTAGTTAATTGGAGATAAGAGTCTCACAGATTTTCTTGCCCAGGCTAGCTTTGAATTGCAATCCTCAGATCCCAGTCTCCTAAGTGACCAGTGCTATAGCCACCAGCGTCTAGATCAAGATTTCTATTTTTTAACATATATGTTTAACATATTCTACAAGTCTAAGTAAGTAAATATTCAATGTTTTGTTATGTTTATAAATATTTAATAATGAAGACAAATTTTTTAAAAGTACAATTAAACAAAATCATTACCAACAACCCTCAAATACTTTTTCCTAAATCTTATCTTGAAAGAGAAACAGACAATAAATAGAGGTTTTTCTAAACAGTGACAAAAGAATGCTGTAAATGGTACTCACAACAGAACTGTGAAAGTAAACCTCCCTAGAAATCAACAAAGACTCAATTCTCCAAAAAAGCACTCATAAATTTACAACTTGTATTTGTTTGCTTTTGAGAAGGGATCTTGCCCAGAAGCCAGAGTTGGGCTGACACGCATTAATATCTTGAGTGCCTAGATTATATTATGGCACCCAGACCAGTTGTATAACTTGTTTTCAAGAACAGCATAAGCCTTAAAATATTCAAGCACACACACATACTTACCCTGAGACACTGACACACTAACTGTCTGTGATCCATTCTTTTCTGTATTTGCTGGTGGCTTTGATACAGGAATTCCCAGACCTCCAATGTAAGGGTTGTAATTGTAGGTACCAAACTCAGCACCCCAATAATCATACCATGTACTGCTTATTGGCTTAAAAAATGAAGAAAAAAATTGTGGTTACATTTTTCTCTCCTTATGAGTGACACAAATTTACATTATTTAAACTCACTAAACATTTAACAGATCTTTTAAATTCTCACAACCTATTCCTAACTTAAAAGATTTACAAGAACCTATAATTCATGTCATAAAAATAGTCCCGGTTTTCTTTATACTACTTCATTTCTTTCACTTTCTATAGTACTTATTATCAACTTAGGTTATTTTGAATATACTGAATGTGCTGCTGAAATACCTATTTTTCTCTTTTAAATAATTAATAGAACAAAAAGTCTAAGGAAAAAAAACTTCCATTGCAAAGAATATTCTGATAACATACCTTAAAAACTTTGGCTGCAAGTGGATCCTTTTCCAAATCAATATCTAAAGGATCAATGTCAACTTCCATTAGATCTTGAAGTAGCTCAAGATCAATTTCTTTATCTTTTTCCAAAGAAGAAAGAGGAGGTGTACCTTCAAATAATTGAAAAATGTTTGCTGGTACAGTATTTAACATAAACTTAAATGAAACATTCCTTTTAGTTGCAAAAAACAATGTATTTGCCTATAAGACAGATATATGGCAGGGCACTGGTGGCTCACACTTATAATCCTATTCAGTAAGCTGGGATCTAAGGATAGCAGTTCAAAGCCAGCTAGGGCAGAGAAGTCCATGAGACTATTATCTCATAGCACCAAAAAGATGAAAGTGAAGTTGTGGCTCAAGTGACAGAGCACTAGCCTTAAGCTACAAAGCTCACGGAGAATCCCTAGGGCCACTGAGTTCAAGACCCAATACTGGTTACCAGAGAGAGAGAGAGAGAGAGAGAGAGATTTATGTATGTCTACTGATTTTAAAAACTCTACCGTACAAATAACTGTTAATTACGATGGAAATGTATCACTCTATAAACATTTTTTTTTTTTTGGCCAGTCCTGGGCCTTGGACTCAGGGCCTGAGCACCATCCCTGGCTTCTTCCCGCTCAAGGCTAGCACTCTGCCACCTGAGCCACAGCGCCCCTTCTGGCCTTTTCCATATATGTGGTGCTGGGGAATCGAACTGAGAGCTTCATGTGTAGGAGGCAAGCACTCTTGCCACTATGCCATATTCCCAGCCCCTATAAACATTTTTTTTAAGGCAATGAAGTTTTCTTTTTTTTTCCCTCCCCTCCCGTGGTCCTCAAACTCAGGGCCTAGGTGCTGTCCCTGAGCTTTCAAGGCTAGCCCACTACTACTTAAGCCACAAGTCCACTTCTGGATTTTTTTTTTGGAGGGGTGGAGATGGGAATGAGGAACGGAGAATGGGTGGGTAGTTAATTGGAGATGAGAGTCTCATGGAGTTTCCTGCTTAGAATGGCTTCAAATAACATTCCTCAGATCTCAAGTCTCCTGAGTAGGTAGGATTACAGGCATGAGTCACCTGCACCAGGCTGATTTCATAGTCTTTTCCCTAGGAAATCAACTATCTTCCTGAATAAAGTAGCATTAATTTTGTGATTCATAATAACCATTAACATTTCTAGAATGAGTCATATTACTAGCTATTTTATATTGACTACCTGATTTATCTTACAGAATTTTATTTATATCTAATGCAAATTGAAATGCACAGAAGGCTTCAGATTATAAAACTACTGTTTACCTTATTTTTTGAGTTCATAATTAGATATTAATTTGATCTTAAAATTTTTCAGTAACTTTCTATACCATACAACACTCAATTTCCCATCTTTTGCATTCACTTATTTGTCATGTATTTAAAAATAGCTAAAATAAATGCCAGCTTTGCTAGCATTTCAGTATAAATGTGTGAAAACTAGTAAGACAGTTCTCTGTTCTTAAACAGTCATAGAGAATCACAGGTGGAGGTGCACTATAACTAAACTACAACATGGTATACATGCTAGTATAGAGCAGGGGGAGCACAGTGGACACAGCTCTCAATTCTTCTGGGAGTGATAGCAGGGCTATCTTATAATAATTTGAGATACGGAGGGAGGCATTATCATGAAGATAAACGGAGTAAACAGATAAAAAGAATACCATGTAAAATGATTGAGCAAATATTAAGATTAAGGAACAAGTAGTTGAAAATAACTACTATCTGACACCTCTGGAACAATATGTTAAAAGGAAAGAACATCCAGATCACAATGTACTGTACATGCAAATTTTAAATAAAATGTTTAAAAAGAAAACACCTTAAAATACCTCAAAACTCAGACCTTTAATCTCATCTTGAACTTTTTTTTTTTTGGTCAGTTGTTGGGCTTGTACCCAGGACCTGGGCGATGTCTATGAGTTCTTCTTACTTGAAGCTAGTGCTCTACCACTTTAAGCCTCACCCCCAGTTCTGGCTTTTGATCAGTTAATTGGAGATTAAAGTCTCACAGGGATTTTTCTACACAGACCAGCTTTGAATTGCGATTCGCAGATCTCAGCCTATTGAGTAGCTAGGATTACAAGCATGAGCCACCGGTGACCAGCAGAACACTCAGTTTAAGTATTTTCTTCACATTTTAATCAACATATAAAATCAAACTACATCAAAACAAAAAGGACATTGGGAATTGATACTATTTGCATATAACGTAAAACCAACAATGTAAAATATATTTATCAAGACCATAACTTGATGCTTATAATGCCAAATGTATAACCAAAAAAAATCAATTTTATACTTTAATACTATTCTTTGGGTCACACTTTCACTTACTGTAACTAACTAAAGAATATTGTGAACACATTAAAAATTTACCTGTTATATCATGTGTCAAAGGCTCATCTATTGTTTCCAGCAACTGAACAGAAGACTGCTGCAGAGAGTCATCAGAGTCACCAGCGGTAGCTCCCACATCATCCCCCACTGGTCCTTCCTCCATGGCTTCTGCAGCTACTGGAGCCAACAATTCTCCTGTATTTAATGAGAGAACCTAAGCACTTCAAGAGTGTATACATTCTTATTATCACAATTTACTTAACAAATAAACATATGGGCAGTGATTTCCTCAGTGTCATATAAAGAACTAGGTAAGCAGCATGCCACTGATATTAAAAATGTCAGGCGGGGAATATGGCCTAGTGGTAGAGTGCTTGCCTCATATACATGAAGCCCTGGGTTCTATTTCTCAGCACCACATATACAAAAAAAAGCCAGAAGTGGTGCTGTGGCTCAAGTGGTAGCATGCTAGCCTTGAGCAAAAAGAAGCCAGGGACAGTACTCAGGCCCTGAGTTCAAGCCCCAGGACTGCTCCCCGCCCCAAAAAAAGCCTAGAAACATTTACTCACAATGTCAACATAATTAAACACAAAAGTAATATTAAATGGTTGCTAATAGTATAACATTGTTCAAAAGAACTGTTATGTTTTTAAGACTTTGCAATGTCCTTCAAGGAGTTCATTAACAAGAATAAATTAATTCTGATACACCAAAGAAAAAATACTAACAAACCTGCTAAAATATCCTGTAGCATACAAGTTAAGGAATACTGAGCCCACGCACCACCCCAAGATATGTCTCCTCTATTGAAGTCAGTTCCAACCAAAAGTAACAGCAGTCTTTCCAGTTGTGGTTCATTCACAATCTCACACAGATGAATAGTTGGCCTTGTGGCATTTGCAATGCGTGCAAGAACCTGCAATACATTGTATATAATCATAACTATCACAATATAAATACCAATCTATCAATACTTTGGCACAATAATGATTCAGGTATGATTTTAGTGTCAAATAATCACTTAAAACTGGCACCATAGCACAAGACAAAGAATGCTTTCCTATAAAGAGGATCTGCACACAAACACCAAAAAAAAAAAAAAAAGCATTCACTTAAAATCCAAAAAAAAAAAAAAAAACCCTATGTAATTAATTAGATTAAATATCAAGTCAGGGGCTGGGAATATGGCCTAGTGGCAAGAGTGCTTGCCTCGTATACATGAAGCCCTGGGTTCGATTCCCCAGCACCACATATATAGAAAATGGCCAGAAGTGGCACTGCGGCTCAAGTGGTAGAGTGCTACCCTTGAGCAAAAAGAAGCCAGAGACAGTGCTCAGGCCCTGAATCCAAGGCCCAGGACTGGCAAAAAAATTTAAAAAATCAAGTCAGACTGGAATACCTAAGAATCCTATCTATAAAAAAATGAACGTGGCTGGGAATGTGGCTTAGTGATAGAGTGCATGCCTAGCATACATGAAGCCCTGGGTTCGATTCCTCAGTACCACATAAACAGAAAAGGCCAAAAGTGGGACTGTGGGTCACGGTAGAGTGCTAGCCTTGAGCCAAAGAAGCTCACGGACAGTGTGTAGGCCCTGAGTTCAAGTCCCAGGACTGGCAAAATAAGAAAAAAATAGAGATTTTAAAAAACTGAACATGCTATAAGAAAGCAATCATAGCCAGGCAGGTGGCTCATGCCTGTAATCCTAGCTCAGAAGGCTGAGGTCTGGTGATCACAGTTCAAAGACAGTCCAGGCAGAAATGTCTGTGAGACTCCTATTTCCAATGAACACCAGAAAACCATATATGGCACTGTGGCTCAAAGTGGCAGAGCATTAGCTTTGAGCAAAAAGAGCTCAGTGACAGTGCCTACTATGCTCAGAGTTCAAGCTCCATGGCAGCCAAAAATAAAGAAAGCAATCTTGACAATAAAAAAACTCTTTGGGAAAAGTCATTTGACATATATGCACATTAGCTACATTAAGTAAGATAACAAAGGTGAATCAGAAATAGGTATTCCCAAATTATTCATAATTCAAGCCCTGAAGATATAAACTAACTAAAAGTTTAAACCATTCTCAAGAATAAGCTAAAAAATATTTAACCTAAATAATTACAAAACCAAACCAAAGGAATTTTAATTTTTCTTAATTAAAATCAATTTAAACAATTACAATAGTCAGGTCATGAGTACATTTCCTTTTGTACGGTGTTTCTGTACCCTCACTCTTTCCCAACAACTCCCTTCCACTGCTGCACCTTTTCACCCTTTTTCTCTTGAGTTCTATACCCTCCCTCAATATACCATATGTAAGGTAGAGAAGACAGAATTATTAAAAAGTAGGGGCTGGGAATTTGGCTTAGTGGTAGAGTGCTTCCCTAGCATACATGGGTTCCATTCCTCAGTAGCACATAAACAGAAAAGGCTGGAAATGGTTCTGTGGCTCACATGGTAGAATGCTATCCTTGAGCAAAAGGGGAATTCACGGACAGTGCCTAGGCTCTGAGTTCAAGCCTCAGGACTGGCAACTAAGAAGAAGAAAAAAAAAAACTAAAAAGAAAAAAGATCTCGTTTCCATCTCTTGGAGTTTATTTCATCTGCTATATTTTTTATATAAATATGAAGAGGCACTTAGGCATTAGCCTTTGTGTTTCTCTCCTAATAGAGAAACATACTGCATGTGTGTATTTAGAATCCTGTATCATATATCATAAGAAAGGATGGGTTTTAAATCTTGGATTCAACCATATAGTAGTTGCATGTGTGGGTCATTTTCTTCATTTGTAAAATAATAATAATCCCATAAGATTGTTAAGAAGCTTATATGAGATGACTTATGCTGGGCATCATGAACAAGAGTCCTTCTGAAATCACTTCAGCGGTTAAAAAAACATCAATTTAAAACATTATCCATTCCAAATACATTCTCTGACCCTACATGTCTATACCTATAGTTTATACATGGTAGTTGACTTACCTTACAGACAAATAGTAAGAGATCTGCATGACATGTAAAATCCATTGAGAGGAGAAATAAAACAAGCTTTTGGACTACTGAAATACAACGTTCATGTGCCAGAGTAAATGGCAGTGGTTCTATCTCAGGACTTTCTTTTGTTGTTGTAACTTCTGTGTCTATATTTGAGCGGGACCATTCTGCTGTCCGACGCAAACGTATTAAATCTTTGAAGTGCTGGATACAAAAAATTACAGCAATAAAATCACTGATTAAATGTTCATAAAAATTATCAGTACACATTTATTTACAAAAGGAAAATACTCAACAAACAACATCTAATAAAGGTTTTAAATAAACCATACTTTCAAAGGTGAAGTTTATTAAAATCTCTATTTATCAATATATCTATTGCTTAGTGAGACGAAGTTGATAAGTATATAACAGAATTTCAGAAAAGTGAATTCTACAGAAAGGGCACTGGAAAATACTAGGCCAAAACTACCAATTTAAGTAAATATTATCAAAACATCCTAAATGTAGTTTATACAAAGTTGGCGATAAAAATTTTTAACCAGGCAATGCAGTGTTTTCCTGTAATTCTAGCAGAGACAAAAGGATAATGACTTGAGGCCAGCCTAGACAAAAGTTCAAAACAACCAATCTATTTCAAAAACACAACAGGATGGTATATACCATGATCTCTCCTACTAAGAAGGCTGAGGGATGAAGCCTAAATCTAACAGGACTAGCTCAAAATGGTAGAGTGTTTTGAGTTCAATCCCTACTACTCCCCCCTCAAAAAAATGTAAAGAAAAGAAAAAACACTAATTTTCAGTACAATGTTATTGTAATTATTCCAAAATCTACAGTAGTTCCATATTTATAGAATACCAAAACTTTTTTCTGACATATGCACATACACATATGTAAAAATAATTGTCTATATATTATATACCAAATTATTATTGTTAAATTTTATGAGGCTCTTTTTGAGACAGGTTCTTACTATATAGTCCTGGCTGGACTTGAACTCATAATCCTCCTGCCTGAGGCTAAGCTCCCAAATGCTAGGACTATAGGTATATGCCATCATGCCAGACAATTTTTAACTACTAATTAAAAATCACATTAAATCTGTATTTGCATGTGGAAAAGACAAGCTACATTTCAGGCTTGCATATCAGTAGATCCAAAACAAGTTTTGATTCTATGTCAGTGAAAATCTTTCAAACTAAAACTGAGGGAAACAGAGATGTTAAAGTTTTCACTTTAAGTAGATTTTATTTAAAAATTTTAAATTTATCAATGGCTGTTCTGTATATTTTTGTATTAAACTATGACAATACTCAGTAAGACTTTCAATGCTACCTGGGCAAAACTGTCTATTGATTTGTACCTTCAATTTAATTGATTTCAATCCATTTGAAGGTAATACACTGGGAATAATAAAGCCTTTGTTTCTATTTCATTAAGTTAACTAATTGAATTTTCTGTTGATAAGCAGAACAAATACATTTAAATCTGCTAATCACAGTTCAAGATTACTCAAAAAATTTTAAAATACTAAAAAGAAAGTGACTATTCTGAGATAGTTACATTAAAAAGCATGTATCATACCTTTGAAGTAGCCTGCTTTAGTTTTGCTTGCTCTACCAGGAGTTTATATGATGATCCTTTATTACTTTGTATTTTTTCTTTCTCCATCTGTTCCACCAAAGCCTTCTGCTTTGCTTTAAGTAGGTTAAGTTGCTTAAAATAAAAATAAACTTGATCTTAAAAATAACAATGTTAAAGTGAAAGGAGGGGTGAGAATGCCAAAGAAGCATTATAGTCATAACCTAACATGAAATCGTAATCCCTTTGGTACAACTCCTTAATGATAATTTTTTTTAATGTTAAAAACAAAAACTGTAGGGCTGGGAATATGGCCTAGTGGCAAGAGTGCTTGCCTCGCATACATGACACCCCGGGTTCGATTCCTCAGCCCCAAATATAGCCAGAAGTGACTTCTTCGTGTCTGCTGTTTGAAAGTAAGTTTGCTTAACAAGAAGGCTGGGAATGTGGCTTAGTGGTAGAATGCTTGCCTAGCATGTATGCAGCCCTGGGTTCCAACACACACACACACAGACACACAGACACACACACACACACAGACACACACACAGACACACACACAGACACACACACAGACACACACACACACACAGACACACACACACACACACACACACACACACACACACACACACACGACAGAGTGCTAGCCTTGAGCAAAAAGAAAAAGAAGCCAGGACAGTGCTCAGGCCCTGAGTCCAAGGCCCTGGACGGGGAAACTAAACAAAACTGTAAATCAGTATAATCCTCTCATGTAGTAATGAGACATGTAGAAATTTAATTTTTTTTCTTTTGGCCAGTAAGTACAGAGACTATTGCTCTCTCTCTCTCTTCAACCCCAATGTTTTTTCCCCTAGCTCACAGCTGGCCCTCTACCATTTGAGCCACACCACTACTTTCATTTAGCTTTTTGCTGGCTAATTGGATATAGTGACTCGGACCAGTAATCTTAGCTACTAGGAGGCACATGTTGGGAGGGACTTCAGTTTAATGCCAGCCCAATCAAAATGACAGTAAGACTCTATCTCAATCAATCAGGTGCCATGGAGGTACATGCCTGTCACCCCAGCAGAACAGGAATGTAAATAGGATTATCACAGTCTAAACTCGTGGGGATAAAAATGTGGGAACCTACCAAAAAGGGGAGGAGGGGGGAGAGAACACTAGCAAATGGAAGACAATGAGTTCAAACGCCAGTACCACCTCCACAAAAAACAATCAGTTCCTCCCCCATGTTAAAAGAGAACTATCAGAAAGACTTTGTTATACAAGCAAATTCTATATTTTTTAATAGTAAGAAGGAACTGTTTGTTTTTAAATATGAGGAAAATGTTCAAAATTTTTAAAGCGTTCTTAGTTTGCTTTCATGGGAATTTCCATGGGGAATAATAAATATATTGGTGTGTTTAATGTTTTTTTATTCAAATAACCATAGACTTACATGCAACCTTAGATATCAGTCTACAATCCTAGCTACTCAGGAGGCTGGCATCCTGAGGATCAAAATTCAAAGCCAGCCAGTAAAGTAAATTCTGTGAGAATACATCCAAAAATAATCAACAATAAGACTGAAGTTAGGGGGGCTGGGGATATGGCCTAGTGGCAAGAGAGCTTGCCTCGTATACATGAGACCCTGGGTTCGATTCCCCAGCACCACATATACAGAAAATGGCCAGAAATGGCGCTGTGGCTCAAGTGGCAGAGTGCTAGCCTTGAGCAAAAAGGAAGCCAGGGACAGTGCTCAGGCCCTGAGTCCAAAGCCCAGGACTGGCCAAAAAAAAAAAAAAAAAAAGACGGAAGTTAGTATGGCTCAAGTAGCAGAATACAAATGGAGGCCTGAGTTCAAATCCCAGCATGACCAAGGAGGGAGGGATGGAGGGTAAGGGAGGAAAAATTGAAAGAGTGGGAATGGCCAGCTCTTTATGCGAGGACCCAGCAAGAGGTGGCATATTTGAAGCAAAGAAGCCTTCTAAACACTCAATTTGCTAGTGCCTTGATTTTAGACTTCCCAGCCTCATACTTGCTAGGCAAATGCTCTACCATTGAACTGTATCACTATAGTGTCAGTAGAAACATCTAAAACAACATAAATGCAGCAACATAAATGAGTATCCCATCACTGACTAGATCAAACATCCTGCCAAAGACCAACTAAAGGCCTTTAATTCAGAGATCTGCAATTCCTGTATATTAACTTGGATGCTCGAAACCTACATTTCCCAACTGCCTATTCTGATTATATGTTCAGCTGGGGAATCCATACTTAAAATATGCAACAATTATAATAAAAAATGTAATTTTAAATTAAATAATTTTATTTATTGTTGAATTACATTTGTTTTTTTCTAAATTATCTGTGAGTAAGTTAACAAACTGACAATCATCCTAAATATATTAGGGTTTACTTCACAGAAATAACATCTTTTAATAGATACAATACAAATATCAAAATAATAATGATGCTCCATCAAAAATTATTTCTTTTACCACATTCCAGTTTTACCAGTGAAATAATGTGCATAATAAAGAACCAAATAGTAACATTTAACAAAGACATGACAGCAAGGTTTTGTTTTCCAATTTCATACACAAAACTAACTATAGCAAGCATATACATTATGTGCAATAAAATAATTTAAGTTAAAGTTGAAAGAATGCAAGTTAGTACCACCTAAAGATCAATTAAAAGTATTTAAGAAGGGCTGGCACCAGTGACTCATGCATGTAATCCTAGTTATTTAGGAGGCTGAGAACTGAGGATTGCAGTTCAAAGCCAGCCAAGACAAGAAAGTCTGTAAGAGTCTTATCTCCACTAAACTAGCAAAAAACCTGGAAGTTCCAGAAGGGGCGCTGTGGCTCAGGTGGCAGAGTGCTAGCCTTGGGCGGGAAGAAGCCAGGGACGGTGCTCAGGCCCTGAGTCCAAGGCCCAGGACCGGCCAAAAAAAAAAAAAAAAACCTGGAAGTAGAGTTCTGGCCTAATGCCAGAGCATTGAGCAAAATTAAACTCAGAGATAGAGTCCAGGCACCACAGGAAAGAAGGAAAGAAGGAAAGAAGGGAGGGAGGGAGGGAGGGAGGGAGGGAGAGAGGGAGGGAGGGAGGGAGGGAGAGAGGGAGAGGAAAATTTTAAAGGCACTTTACATTGTTGAAAAGCATCATTATCAAGTTTGTTTACAGTTGGGAAACTAACAAAAGAAACATATGTAATATAAGGCCCATTCTAATATTAAAAACAGGCTCAAAGCCTTCTTCACCATGATAAATCAAAAGATTTTTATATGAAATCTAATTTCACCTTAATTAGACAAACATCACTTAACATACTAGGGACAATTATAAGACTAGTGTTTCTGTAGAAAAGGGTGCTTTTTTTTTCTCCCTGGTGTTAGGAACAGGTGAATCATATGCTCTACCATAAAGCTAAACATCCAGAATAAGAATGTTTTTGTTTTTGCTTTACAGTAAGTATGCTTAAGTCTTTATTTGCTTAGATTTTAAAAAAATAAGAAACAAACATAAGCTAAAAACTAAAGGATTCATCATCAATAGGAAAATACTTAGAAATGAAGAATGGAATAGTGTTCAGCAATACAAAAAATAAACTACTGATATACTCAATATAAACTCAAAAATAGCATTTTAAGAAAAAGAAACCAGGGGCTGGGGATATGGCCTAGTGGCAAGAGTGCCTGCCTCGGATACACGAGGCCCTAGGTTCGATTCCCCAGCACCACATATACAGAAAACGGCCAGAAGTGGCGCTGTGGCTCAAGTGGCAGAGTGCTAGCCTTGAGCGAGAAGAAGCCAGGGACAGTGCTCAGGCCCTGAGTCCAAGGCCCAGGACTGGCAAAAAAAAAAAGAAAGAAAAAGAAAAAGAAACCAGAAAGAAAAGAATACCTACTACATAATTCACAAACAATGCCTTAGGAAATCATTTAACAGGCGCAGAGTGGTAATCACCTATAATCCCAGTTGAGGCTAGTAAATCCTCCTCTCAAACAATGAGCTAGAAATGGCAACTCACACCTCTCATCCCAACTACAAGGTAGGTGTAAAAAGAACTGTAGTACAGGCAAGCAAAAACAAGAGAATATCAGAAAAATAAGTAAGGCAAAAAAAAGGGATGGGGTATGGCTTAACTAGTGGAAAACCTACCTACCTGATAAGCCCAAGGGCATGAATACCAAACCTGATTACCACCAGAAAGAAAATAGAAAGACCAAATTCTCTCAATGGAATGCACAAATCTCAAGTTAACAAAATAAAAGGTACTGAGCAAAAAACACAGGACAATAAAAAGAGGAACTTAGGGCACTTATGGAACATGGGAATAAAAATTTGATTCAGTTATGAAGAAAGGGATGAAGGTATAACTACTATAGCAGAACACCTAACATTACAAGGCCTTGGGTATGATTCCCAGCACAGAAGAGAGAATTGTTGAAAGGGAGGGAAGAAAGAATGAAGCAAAAAGGACCATAACTTCAGTATTACTTAATACTTAAAAGTAAAATGAAAATTAAAAAGTTGGAAATGCAGATGGCAGTGTCTGTCATCTGACCATCAACAAGACACTGGAAATTTAAGGAAGGAATGGTCCAATCAGTTGTGGGTTTTTTTCATGTAAAAGCCATCCAGTAACTGCACTAAAAGTAAATCAAATTAAAGGAAGAAAAGAGAGACGCAGGCAAAAGAAATGGTGATTGCACTTAAAGCAGGTGTAAGAGACATGAAAAGACAAACCATTTAGCTGGGCACATGGCACACACCTATAATCCCAGCTTCTTAGAACACTGAGATCAGGGCCATAGAGATGCATGGCCAGCTTGGAACCCAAACACAAGCATTCTTTTTTTTGGTCAGTCCTGGTCCTTGAACTCAGGGCCTAAGCACTGTTCCTTGGCTTCTTTTTGCTCAAGACTAGCACTCTTCCACTTGAGCCACAGTGCTACTGCTGGCTTTTTCCATATAGGGGGTGCTAAGGATTTGAACCCAGGGCTTCATGTATAGGAGGCAAGCACTCTTACCACTAGGCCATATTCCCAGCCCCAACACAATCACTCTTGACTTCCTTCTTAACCAGTCACTTGGGTATGAAGGTATAAATAGAAGGACTAGTCTAGACTACCCAGTCAATAAAGACTTAAACAAAAAAATAATAACTGATCCACAGGATTGGGAATGTTGCTCAAGTAGGTCTGCCTAGCAAGTGCAAGGCTTTTAGTTCAAACCCCAAAACCAACAGAACAGAAAAGGTAAAGAGTCTGAAGAGCATAACAAAAAAAACCTACGAAGTAGGTACTATTGTCATTTTAAACATAAGGTCTCTGAATTATTGAATCATCTCCCATGGGTAACTCATACCTATGATCTAAAGGCACACATCTTACAATACCCCCAAATGACATCCTCAAACATTAAAATAAAAAATTTTCTGCTTTTACCTGTTTATGATGAACAAGTTGCTTTCGAATTTTTCTGGAATATAATCTATCAAGACTACTGCCGCCTTTGGAAGATCTACTTAAGCTCTGAGTATGCAGATTATTGTTAATGAAACTCCATTGGTTACCTAAAATGGAAGAAAAAAGTTACAGCAATAATTTTCATCACTGTAATTTTAAAACTTTTCTTACACAAAAATTTTAAGTACCAATATCAAGAAAATCAAAGAAAAATATAAATTATTAGACGATCTGCCAAAGGCAATGACTGTTACAACTTTTACCATACTTTAAAAAAAACTTTTTAAAAAGTCTCAATCGTCCATCTTTTTTGCAAACCATCCTCCACTGTTGAAGATTAGTGTTTGTATAACACAGCTTGGATAATGTGACTCAGTTATTAACACCAAATACACAAGCTGTATGTTTTTAAACAGAGACAAAAAAAAAAAAAAAGATACTCAATAATTTCATTAATAACTACCAAAACAAGGTTAATGATTTAAAAGCCAGGCTAGAGAGTTACATTCCTTATGTTTTGGAATGTGTCCAGACAATGAATTATTCTTTTGTGAAAGTCAGGCCAAATAACTTTTATTTACCCCTAATTCACTATTACCAATTTGTTTAACATTAAAACATCTTCTCGGGCTGGGGATATAGCCTAGTGGCAAGAGTGCCTGCCTCGGATACACGAGGCCCTAGGTTCGATTCCCCAGCACCACATATACAGAAAACGGCCAGAAGCGGCGCTGTGGCTCAAGTGGCAGAGTGCTAGCCTTGAGCGGGAAGAAGCCAGGGACAGTGCTCAGGCCCTGAGTCCAAGGCCCAGGACTGGCAAAAAAAAAAAAAAAAAAAAAAAAAAAAAAAAAAAAAAACATCTTCTCATCCTCTCTACTATCCATTTACCAAGTGTTACTTCAAATCATCTTCAAAACTTAAAAACATTTGGCCAAGCCAATTCACAGTGGCCTGTAATTCTAGCTTCTAAAGACTGCAATCTAAAGATTATAAATCAAAGGCAGCCCTAGCATAAAAGTATATGAGATTCCTACCTCTAATAAACCCTCAAAAAGCTGGAAGTGATATGGCAGAGAACAACCCTCAAGCAAAACAAAAACAAACAACAAGCTCAAGGACAGCATCCAAGCCATGAGTTCAGGACCTAGTACCAGCACTTAATAATTGAAGACTATAAAAAGACTTCGACTAGCTGTTATTGTCCAAATTTATGTTGTAGTTATGCTTGAATGGCACCTTACTCTACTATATCCATAACTGAGTAAACTGACCAATAGGTCATATTTTTAAAAAACATAAAAAATTCATATACATGACAATTCTTTCACCTTCCAAGATAAATTAGGTACCATAGCAATTCTAAAGCATTTCAATAGAACTTTTAAAATAATGATAATGTGTAGAATTTCCAATTTTATAAACCTAGATGGAGATATTCTACATTACATTTAGATATCTCAAATTTTTCATAAAATCACTTATTAATTGGAATAAGGGGAAGAAACCTTTGGTACTGATATGTAATTTCCTTTCATTTTTAAGTGGAGCTACAGCACCACTTCCGGCTTTTTCTGTTTATGTGGTGGTGAGGAATCGAACCCAGGACTTCATGCATGCAAGGCAAGCACCTTACCACTAAGCCACATTCCCAGCCCCATGCCAGCCTTTTAAAAGGTAAGTTAGATTGCCAGGCCCTGAGTTCAAGGCTCAATACCAGTACAAAAAAAAAAGTTACAATTGAAAGAAAAAAAAAAATCTATGCCAGGCAATGGTACTTCTAGCTACTCAGGCAGCTAAGATCTAACAAAGTTTGAAGCTGGTTCCTTATAAAGTCTCTGAAGCTGGGCACCAATGGCTCACATCTATAATCCTAGATACTCAGGAGGCTGAGATCTAAGGATCCCAGTTCAAAGCCAGCCCAGGCAGGAAAGTCCATCTCCAATTAACCACCAGAAAACTGAAAATGCTGTGGCTCAAGTGGCACACTAGGCTTGAGCTGAAGAGCTCAGGGACAGTATTCAGGCCCAGAGTTCAAGTCCCATGACCGACAAAAAGGGAAAGGAGGGAGGGAGGGAGGGAATATTATACAATATTAAAATCAAATTTTAAAATAGAAAGCACAAAGTTCTGCTTCATAACACCCTTTCATATACGGTATTCTAACGTATTTACAGAATTAATGCAATATGGCAAAGTCTTAGACTGCCTGTGGAAAAGATGAGGACTGTATTACAAAGCAGCCCAGGCAAGACAGTCTGTAAGACCTCAAATCCAATTAGATAGCAAAAGGTCACACTTAGAGGCAAGTGACAGAGTGCTAACCTAACAAGCATTAGGCACTGAGTTCATACCCCATTATTTACAAAGAAAAACAATTTAAATGATAGAGAAAAAGATTTAATTTGTAACCAGAGGGAGGAAGAGAGGGAGAAACTGATGACTCATGTCTATACAGTCCTAGCTATTCAGGAGGTTACAATCTGAGAGCTCAAAGCCAGCCCCTGCAGGAAAACTTGGAAGTGGAGGTGTGGGTGGTCAAGTGGCAGAGAGCTTAGCTTTGAGCAAAAAAGCTCAGGGACAGTGCCCAGGCTGAGTTCAAGCCCCAAAACTAGCAAGGGGGGCGGGGGGAGAGAGTTTATGAAATACACTGATTTATTCTGAAACTAAAACTGACATCTAGACAAAAGATAACCTCCATTAAAAACAAATTCTACCTATAAACAGATTCCTGAATGGACTTAACTCAAATAAATTACATACTGCTGGTATCTTCAGGCCAATAGCCAGTTCTGGAACAAATGCGAAGTCACTCAAAATCCCCACCAACATATTATTATAAACTTCTGATACCTGTCAGAAGCCTCTCCCTGTCTTTACCATTCAAAGGTTTCTTTGTAGCTGTGGCTTCATCTTCAACAGTTGCAACATAATCTAGCAATCTTGACACCAACATAACAACCCAGCTGATCATGGGAATATCTAATACTCCTAGAAATAAAAAGGGGAAACCCAAGTAAATATGACAGTCTTAATGAGGGCTGACAATAAACTTTACAAGTCCAGAAATATCTACTACTGATAACATATTAAGTTTCAAAATTACTCTGAAATAAATGACAGCTATTTCTTGACACAAAAATAGCTAATGCAATCAGTGTAGTAGACATCATGTGAAAAACAAACTATGCAACTTGAGGGAAGTGGAGAAATGCAGAATGGTGGAAGTGGTTAACAATGACCAAGAAGCACTGTACTTAAAACCTAACTGATGGAATTGAAATCCCTTTTACGATGATGACAACGACTACTACTGCTAAAATAGAATGTGTGCCCTGAATCCTACAGATAGTAATTTATAAATTGTAAGGCTGGGAATATGGCCTAGTGGCAAGAGTGCTTGCCTTGTATACATGAAGCCCTGGGTTCAATTCCCCAGCACCACATATATAGAAAATGGCCAGAAGTGGCGCTGTGGCTCACGTGGCAGAGTGCTAGCCTTGAGCAAAAAAGAGGCCAGGGACAGTGCTCAGGCCCTGAGTCCAAGCTCCAAGACTGGCCAAAAAAATTTTTTTAATGAAAAATAAAATAAAAAGAAATATATAAATATTTTTTTTAAAAACTGTAGAGGGCTAGCCTTGATCACCCACAGCATCCAGACCCTGAGGTCAAACTCCAGGAACAATATAATAAATAAAATATTCATAGGGATACTGTGTAGGAACCTTATGCCTTTACTTAAGGTAGCTGGTTTATGTTAATATAATACCTTCTGTCCTCCTATGCATGGGTAACTCTGGCTGAAGAGGTGACAATAAATTATCCAAGAGATTAAGTAAGCTTTCCAATACTCCACTATTACTCAGTGATCTCTGACCAATGCAGGAGAGTAACATGAAGACCCTAAAAAGGAGAGATAAATAATATAAGCAGCAAGAATCAACTTGTCTTCATAAATAATTTAAGATGGAAGTTAAACTATTGGCAATAATAGTTCCCTCTTAAAATTTGAAACAGTAACCCCTCTGTATATCACCTTTATAATAACTGTAAAAGTATTTTTAAAATTTTTATTTCCAGTTTGGGAAGAAAGATTTACATGAGAACGTAGGATAAAAGCTACTTTATCCCTCATTATTGCTTTTCAGTTGATTTTAGTGTTATACATAGGAAATCAGGCACCGGGTAAATAATCAGAACTTTACCTAAGGCTCAAAAATAAAAATAGGTCTAGTGACCCGTGCCTATAAATCCTAGTTACTTGGGAAGACTACAGTTCAAGACCATCCCAGGAAAAAAGTTCATGAAACTGTTATCACAACAGAAGGAACTGGGCTCAAAGTTGTGTCAGCTAGCTTCAAAGGAAACATAAATAGGGGGTTACAGTCCAGACAAAAAGCTAGACCCCATCTCAAAAATGAACTTGAGTAAAAGGGCCAGAGGCATGGTTATAGTGGCAGAGCTCATGTCTAGCAAATGCAAATCTTAATACAAAAAAAAGAAAGAAAGAAAGTCACATCTAACACATAAAGTAATACAATCTCATTGGAAAAACCTATAAGTCAGACATATAATCAATTTTACAGGCTCAAACAGGAAAACCAAAAAGTATAATAATAATTACAGTATACAGGGGCTGGGAATATGGCCTAGTGGCAAGAGTGCTTGCCTCGTATACATGAAGCCCTTGGGTTCGATTCCTCAGCACCAAATATATAGAAAAAAAAGCCGGAAGTGGTGCTGTGGTTAAGAGGTAGAGTACTAGCCTTGAGGAAAAAGAAGCCAGGGACAGTGCTCAGGCCCTGAGTCCACGCCCCAGGACTGACAACAAAAACAAAACAAACAAATAATAACAGTATATATAATCTTCAACACAATGCTGGGGCTTTTTACTGGGAATTGTCAAAAGCCTTAGAAAACCTGCTTTCTTTTCTCCACATTTAGTAGCCAGATAAGTAAGCTCAGAAAATCTGAACAATAAAATCTAGGAAAATACTTCAGTGAGTGCACAGTTACCATGTACAAGCCCCCAACACTGGAAAAAAGAAAAAGACAAACCGACTATGAGAACTACAAATTAATAGTGACAATACTTAACATTTTCCGACCTACCTATCCTGTGGAAAGATGAGAAGCTGCTCTGAATTGTACAATTCCTGAAGAACATTAGAAAGAAACTGACCCCACCATCTTTCACCACCACACAGCTGAACTAGCAAAAGGCCAGTATGGAGCCGTATCTTTGGAGTTCCACTGATGCACAAGTGTTTAAACAGTTCTTCACAGGCCTGGGCATGAAACGTGCTCTGTAGAACAGCTGGAACAGAGTGGCCTATTATGACAGAGAAAACATCAAGACTTTATCCATAAGTATATGATGCATATCCTATTCTGTTTATATTACTATTTATTCCTTGCTAAATATTTAGAGAAAAGAGATAGTAATAAAATTTTTCCCTATAATTAGGGTTACCAGATTGCTGTGATCTAACAAATGAGTGTAATCTTTTTGGAGGGGTCTGTCATAGGGCTTGAACTCAGGGCCTGGGGGCTGCCTCTGACCTTTTTCACTCAAGGCTAGTACTCTACCACTTTGAACCACAGCACCACTTCCAGTTTTCTTTCCAGTGGTTAAATGAAGAAAGGAGTCTCAGGGACTTTTCTGCCCAGGCTAGCTTCAACCACAATTTTAAAATCTAACCTCCTGAATAGCTAGGATTACAGGCATGAGCCACTAGCACTCAGTTATGTGTGTGTGATTAGATCAAAAGTAACTGCAGATACTCAGGCGTTATGGCACATGCCAATAATCCCATCTAGGAGACACAGGACAGGAGGACTGGGAGTGTGAGTGTAAGTGAGTGTGTGTGTGTGTGTGTGTGTGTGAGAGAGAGAGAGAGAGAGAGAGAGAGAGAGAGAGAAAGAATAATGCAGGTGGCCAGGCATAGTGGCACATGCCTGTAATTCCAGCTGCTCTAGAAGCACAGCACAGGAGGACTGAGGTTCAATATGAAACCATGCAAAAACTAACTCTCCATCACAATAAATAAACTAGACATGATAGCATATGCCTATAATCTTAGCTAGAGGCATAAACAAAGGAGGATCATGGCCTTTCAAAGGCAAGCCCTAAGCAAAAGTGTAAGACACAATACAAAGACAAAAAATAACTATATCGGGGCTGGGGATATGGCCTAGTGGCAAGAGTGCTTGCCTCCTCTACATGAGGCCGTGGGTTCAATTCCCCAGCACCACATATACAGAAAATGGCCAGAGGGGGCGCTGTGGCTCAAGTGGCAGAGTGCTAGCCTTGAGCAAAAAGAAGCCAGGGACAGTGCTCAGGCCCTGAGTCCAAGCCCCAGGACTGGCCAAAAAAAAAAAAAAAAAATAACTATATCAATATCAGTCCCGAAATGGATGGATTGATGGATGAATGGCTAGGAGCATGATCAAGTGGTAGAGCACCTACCAAATATAGTAAAATACCCTGAGTTCAAACCACAGTACCAAAAAGAAGGTCCTGGCTAGGAAATAACAGTACTAAATAATATTAGCAATTTTTAAAATATTCACTACTGAACTTCTAAGCTATAAATACCTGGCCAGCAACAACACAATGATGATGTGTGTATCAACAGCACAAATCCAAGAATTTCATGAAAAGTTTACTTAAGAGAACCTAAAGAGGTCTACAACATTTAGTAGTACAGTGTTTATACAGCATATGAATGGCCTTAGCTTTTAATCCTCAGAAACGCAAAGAAAAAAATTAAAGGAGGGAAAAATGACTCATTCTACACAATAGAAAAGATATAAAAAATTAACAATATCCAGAAAATATTACATTTCTAAAATGTGCATCATTAAAATCATTTGACATTCATTTCCAGTCTTTAAAAAAGTACATGAGCCAAGAACTTATAGGCACAGGAAGGAACTTCCTGAATATAGTCCCAGGGGAACAACAAATAGGGGAGAGACTCAACAAATGGGACTACTACAAATTAAAAAGTTTCTGCACAGCTAAGGACATAGCCACCAAAATAGAAAGACAGTCAACCATAGGGGAAAGGATCTTTACCAGCACAGCAACAGACAAAGGCCTAATATCTGTCATCTACAGAGAACTCAAAAAACTAAGCCCCTCCAAGCCCAGTAAACCAATTAGGAAATGGGCAAAGGAGCTAAAGAGAGACTTCACAAGAGAAGAGACAAAAATGGCAAAAAAAAAAAATATGAGGAAATGTTCAACATCCCTGGCAGTAAAGGAAATGCAAATAAAAGCATTGCTGAGATACCACCTCACTCCAGTTAGAATGGCCTATACTCTGAACTCAGGCAACAACAAATGCTGGAGGGGATGCGGGGAAAGAGGAACCCTTCTCCATTGTTGGTGGGAGTGCAAATTAGTACAACCACTTTGGAGAACAGTATGGAGGTTCCTCAAAAAGCTCAATATAGACCTACCCTATGACCCAGCCATACCACTCCTAGGCATCTATCCTGAACAGCAGGTCCCAAGATATCAAAAAGACATTTGTACTTCCATGTTTATCGCTGCACAATTCACAATAGCCAAAATATGGAATCAATGCAGATGCCCCTCCACAGATGAATGCATCCAAAAAATATGGTACCTATACACAATGGAATACTACATAGCGATTAGGAATGGTGAAATATTGTTATTCACAGGGTAATTGTCAGAACTTGAACAAATAATGTTGAGCAAGACAAGCCTAGAACACAGAAAACAAAGGGGCATGATCTCCCTGATATATGACTGTTAAGACGGGGTGAAGGGGAGACAGTAGAGACCAGGTCTGTGAAACCAAAAACTGCTTGTCAAATGGTATTTCCCACAGGATTGGGTCAGCGACCCTACATTATGTAACTAAAACCAAATAACTACTCAACATATAAAGGTCAAAAATTGACCTCTCAGTGGAATACAATAGCTCAAAAGATATGTATGTACGTTCATATAAGACTATTGTCGACATATTGTCTAATGTCGACATTACATTTAAAGCCCTAGGCGAATTTTCTTTGGCGTGGGCCACGTGGCTACTGTATATGTTCTTGGTACATTGTGTGTTGTATATATGTCTACCTGACCTAGGAAAGGAACGAAAAACAGGGTGTAAGATATAACAAGAAATGTACACACTGCCCTACTATGTAACTGTACCCTTTTTGCACAACACCTTGTCAAAAAATTTTGTTTAATTAATAAATAAATTACAAAAGAAAAAAAAAGTACATGAGCCAAATACAAACCATTAGAAGAGTGAAGAAGGCTGAGCAAAGTGTCCAACAAGTATCTGATGATAGTACGTAACTGCTCTGTGGAAGATGTCTGAATTAAATCTTCAGGATTTGACGTTTCATTCAATGTCTTCCGACTTGCACCTATTGCTACTTTGAGCCTCTGCACTGCATTATGGGCCAAATTTAGTTGAAGCTGTAGCTGAATACAATCCTGATAAGCAGAAAAAACTCTACTGTCTTCCTCGACTGCCTTGTCTGGTTTTCGCAAAAAATACTGTGCATTGTTAGCACTGTTGAGAGGAGGAAGATCAATACTTTGCAAAAGAGCTTCCAGACGATGACAAGCTAAGTTATATCTATAAGTAAAAATAAATGAAACAGTAATTCCCATAATGTTCTCTTGATGTATACATTACAACTCTAAATTAAAACACACAAGCATTAAAAAGAATTATTCCATAAGTAAGAACCACTAGAACCATGTATTCAATTGCACCATTTCATTACATATCACCTAATAGGCTCATGTTCCACTTCTTTCCCTCCTCTATACATACTCATGGAAAAAGATTCCTGCGACATTTTCGTGGCAGAAATACAAACAAGACATTATATGAAGCACAAATTTTGAGTAAGATTTAAGTATATTTACAATTTTCTACTAACCTGCACTGTATATCCTCTTGTAGAGCAACCATCATTGCTAAATGCTGGTCAATTTCTGGCTGGTTTGCAGATTCACCCTCTCCACGTAGAGGATCATGCATTAACTTCAGTTCACTTTCCCAAGGTAAGATATAGGTGTGACCATAGTAAAACCCTAATGGAATTTTGGCTCTAGCATTTGTACTTCCATATCGTCCAATGACAGTTATCTGAAATAAAAGAATTGTAAATTAAAAAAAAACATAAAAAATAGCCACCATAATTTTAAAAATCTGAGCAATGTATTTAAAAACATATACCCCTGCTTTTTAAACGATGTCCCAATATTTTTCATAAATATAGAAAACATACAATTCACTTTCCTGAAGTTCTTTACCTTCATGAATCTGCACACAGGAGGTGGTATTAAATCATGAAGAATGAGAGAATGAGTACTTATATCAGTTGCCACTACCAATCGTCTTCCATCCACCTCTTCTCCTAATGTCCAAATGTCAATTGATAAGGAAGCCAAATCTCCACAAGTTGGAATCAATACGTCTGTCAAGAGTATAGGTCTTCCAAAATCCAGGGTTACAAATCTTCTGGCTCCTATGAAGCAAAAAGAAGCAAAAGACCAAAGAAATGTATCAATTAACCAAATGATACACTCAAAAATGTACTTTGGCCAAGTGCTGGTGGGTCCTGCCTGTAATCCTAGCTACTCAGGCAGCTGGGATCTGAAGATAATGGTTCAAAGCCAGACAGGTCAGAAAATTCTCTATGAGACTTTTATCTCCAATTAACCACCAGAAAACTGGAAATACAACTATGGCTCAAAGTGGTAGAGTGCTAGCCTTGAGCAAAAGAGCTCAGGAACAGCCCCACAACCCACCAACCAACCAAACACACACACACACACACACAAACACACACTTTGGAGAATGCTTCTTACAAAATGAAATCAATCTAACTATAAGAATATAAGAGGAAAAGTATAAAAGGAAAATTGTCCTTATCAATTTTCATTCAAAAACTTCCTAAAACTGGGGGCAGATCATTAATAATGGAAGTCTTCTTCATGGAGTTGGCATGAGGACAGACAACAGCATTCCTAGCTTTATATATTGCCTTTTCTTTTTGTGATGCTCAAGATTGAAACCAGCAGGCTAATAAACCATGTAAATGCTGAGGAAGCAAGAGGTCACTGAGCTATATTGCTACTACCTACATTTTACATTGAATAAGAGAAACAAATATCTGCAAATACTTCTATTCCAACAAGCAAAGCACATAGTTCTTCTCTTCAAGGACATTATGCCAGTCATTATCATGGAGAAAAGAAAAAATGCAAGATAACCAACTGTTCTTATCTCCAAAAACTACAGAGTAACACAATGTTATAATCACTCAAATGATTCCAGTCACTACCTATTTGGGCAGAAAATAACATAAGGCTCTTAGGAGTTTTCAAACTTTCTCTTTAAAAGGGAAAATATTCTATTGTAATAAAGTAAATAATTGTTCACATAATGAAAATGTTACTATATGCACCATTTTTGAGGAATTCTGATGCTATTGAATCACAGGACCAATAGCTGACAGGATTAAAGGTAAAAACTAACCATATTTTATTTGTAAGCACAAATTAACTGAAAACAACTACATCAAGCACATCACCTGATATATGAACATGAGCAAATGTAAATAATATGTAAATTATCCAGAGATCATGAAGTGTTACTATTTTTAATTAGTTACCAGGGTAGTTCTATCAGCTGGCTAAAAAAGTCTCATTGGCAGTCCATGCCAGACTATCTAGATATTAAGAGTATCTAGGAATATCCTTAATATTTATGATATTCCTAGACGTTCTAAAGGCTTAGATCTCAGTTCAAAGCCAGCACAAGCAGAAAGGTTCAAGAGACTATTTCCAAAATAGTTAGCAAAAGCTGGGATGGACATGTGTTGGTAGCTCATGACTATAATCCTGGCTACTCAGGATATTGAAATCTAAGAATCATGGTGTTGGGCTGGGGATATGGCCTAGTGGCAAGAGTGCCTGCCTCATATATATGAGGCCCTGGGTTCGATTCCCCAGCACCACATATACAGAAAATGGCCAGAAGTGGCGCTGTAGCTCAAGAGGTAAAGTGCTAGCCTTGAGCAAAAAGAAGCCAGGGACAGTGCTCAGGCCCTGAATCCAAGGCCCAGGACTGGCCAAAAAAAAAAAAAAAAAAAAAGAATCATGGTGTAAAGCAGTGGTTCAAGTGGTATAGAGTACCAGTCATGAGCAGAAAACACCAAATGAGAGCACAAGACTCTTAGTTTAAGTACTAGCACCAGTATTATTTAATTTAAAAAAAAAAAAAAAGCTAGACTGGAGAAGCAGCTCAACCTGAGCAAGCAGGCTGGCTTAGAAAGGGGAAAGCTTTGAATTCAAAGCTTGGTAATAGATCTCCCCACAAAAGAGTGTTACATCAAGGAATATTTCCTTTATGTATAGTTACTAGTATAATAGTAACTGAGTATGTACAATGAAGATATTATGTGTTAATCTTATCTTCAAAGGGCAACATTCAGATTCACATTGAAGCCATCATTTAAACAAATTTAGGCAACCTACTCAATACTACTCATTGTTTTTTATTGTGTGTGTGTGTGTGTGTGTGTGTGTGTGTGTGTGTGTGTGTGTGTGTGTGTCCCCTGAGGCTTGAACTTGGGGCCTGGATGCTGTCCCTGAGCTTTTTGCTCAAGGTTAGCACTCTTCCACTTGAACCAGAACTCCATTTTCAGCTTTAATTGTGCTTAATTGGACATAAGTGTCTCAAGGAATGGGCTAGCTTCAAACCACAATCCTCAGATCTTAGTCTCCTGAGTAGCTAGGATTGCAGGCATAAGCCACCTGTGCTTGACTAACAGCACTCTTGTAGCTACTACTCAAGAGGCTGAGATCAAAGCCAGCACAGAAGAGTTCACCAAACTCTTAATACCAGTTAACCAGGAAAAATTGAAGCTGTGACTCCAAATTTCTCTATCATCACTCTTGAGCAAAAAACCTTAAGGAACTGTGCGCTGGCCCTGCGTTTAAGTCCAGTACTAGGAAAGGGAATGGGGATGGGGTCTGGGGACAGGAGACAAATGAAGGAAAATTTGAAAAGTCAAAGATTACCTGAATGCATTCTCTCTATAATAATGGACTGGTGAGGTGGCGGTTGAAGAAAATGTGAAGCATGAGAAATTGCAAGAGCCAGACCAGAACCAAGGGGATTCTAGAAAAGAAAAAAATATACATAACTCTAAAGTGATATTACTCTTGCTCTATAAAAACAGCGAGCCATAATATCAAATTAATAAACCTAATTTCCCGAAACATGTAATATTTTATTAAAGAAAATAATCTATTTTATCTGATTTGCTCAGAGATTTATTTTAGTTTATTTCTATTAGTAATATAATCTGATTTTAATTTTGGTATAATAAAACATTGCCTTTTAAGTTACACGTTTACTTTAAAATGTCTAAGCCAACACCTATTTAAAACATAATTTACCATTCTGCACTTGTTGGAATTTTTGTTATGTGCGGCAAGATTGACTGCTGGGGGATCAATGACTGAGCCTGGGAAAAGCTGTGCAAGTTCGGCATTAATCACAACAGAAACTGCTTCATTGGGTGGAGTGAGTGGTGGAGTCATAAAAAGTGGTGTTGTTTTTGGAGTGGG
This sequence comes from Perognathus longimembris pacificus, assembly GCF_023159225.1. Classification (NCBI taxonomy): domain Eukaryota; kingdom Metazoa; phylum Chordata; class Mammalia; order Rodentia; family Heteromyidae; genus Perognathus; species Perognathus longimembris. The sequence goes on from NC_063168.1 coordinate 56,900,415, forward strand.
TGGAATAACATCGGATGGATGAATGAAGAATCCAGGGGCAGCCACTGGGTTAGAAGGCACAGAGTTGTGAACAGGACCTACTGCTGAGGCTGCTGAGGCTGCTGCAGCTGCTGCAGCTGTTGTTTGATGTAACTTGGCTTCCAGCTTTGCTTTCTGTAAGAGAAGTAAAAGCAACACATATAGACTAATCTTACCTAGCTAAGTTATGGGAACACTATATGGCCATATATCATAAAAATAAACATGATTAAGTAGAAGCTAGTTACATAAATATGAATCAAAACTGTTCTCAATATAAATGGAACACTGCCTTGTTATGTATATTTCTCTCAATAATGAATTAAAAATTTCTGTGTAAGGGCTGGGAATATGGCCTAGTGGCAAGAGCACTTGCTTTGTATACATGAAGCCCTGGGTTTGATTCCCCAGCACCACATACATAGAAAATGGCCAGAAGTGGCACTGTGGCTCAAGTGCCAGAGTGCTAGCCTTGGGTAAAAAGAAACCAGAGACAGTGCTCAGGCCCTGAGTCCAAGCCCCAGGACTGGCAAAAAACCAAAACCAAAAACAAACAAAAAAATTCCTGTGTATCTGCAAACTAGCACTTTCTCAAAGGGAAGGTAAAAATTAAGAAGAAAAGTTAAATTTAACAATAAAAACAAAGTTGTGCTCAAAACAAAATGTTAATAAGAGGTAGATTCTTATATTAACTAACTTGAATGATTGGCAGAGGAATTACTAATAATATTACTAAAATTGTATGTCACATTAATGTAAGTGGTTGTTAAGATACTGCTTTACGTACACAGTAACATAACTCTTCCCATGGTTAGATTCAAAATGTGTAAACTGAGAATGGATTTTACTTCAAAATTATATAATAAGTATATTCCTTTCAGTTATGTAAAAAAATGCTTTTATGTCATCTTAACAAATTTAAGGATATCACAAAGACTTTACCTCAATTTTTTGTTGAAAATGATTAGCTCAGACCGGTCAACCTATTTTCCTTATGAAAATAATGGTCATTTTTACAGTACTTTCTCAGCTTTTGAAGTTTAGAGACAGCATGAACAAAGAGCCAAATAGTCTCCAACCTGTTGCTGAAGCTTCAAAAGCTGCTGCTGTTTCTCTTGCAGCACCTGTAGCTGTTGCTCGGCTGAAGCCATTGCATGAGAGAGAGACTGCAAAGCTACCTGGGCTGCTGAACTCAGAGCTGTCGAGGCTTCCCCAACTGTCCCAGATGATAGTCCACCTACTGCCGGAGTAACCCCGAAGGAACTCACTGGCATGAGACAAAGGGAAAATAAAAGACAAAGACACCAGGATGAAGAAAAGGCTTGAAGAGAGGAAATATAATCTTTGACACCTCAACTAGTGTTAACTTTCACTTTTATTTTAAAGAGGGCTAATAGAAGTATAAAAGAGATTCAGAAATAAATTCAAAAGTATATAAAAATTAAAGAAAGGTTACATTAGTTTACAATTGTTTTTGGAACAATTATAAAGAGGAAAGTTTATATGAGTTGAGCATTAAAAATAAACTTAAAATTGTTTTATTCATTTTTCTTACATCAACAACCCACTCTTCTCCAAAACAAAAACAAAAAACAAACAGGGCAACAGTGGTTCATGCCACTTGTAACCTTAGCTATTCAAGAGACTGAGATCTAAGGATTGTCATGCAAAGCCAGATCGTACAGTAAAGTCCAATCAGCCAGCAGAAAACCAGAGATGGTGTTGTGACTCAAAGTAGTAGAGTGCTAGGCTTGAGCAAAAAAGCTCAGGGACAGCACCCAGGCCCTGAGTTCAAGCCGTAAGACTGGGGGGGGGGGGGGGGGAATCACTCCAATTTTAAGAACATATTTTTGAACTCTCTATTCATTCATATTCTCCCCCCCCCCTTCCTCTCCTCTCTCTGTCTCTGTTTTCTTTTGGTCAGTCATGGGGCTTGAAATAATAAGGGCTTGGGCACTACTGTCCCTGAGCTTTTTGTGTTCAAGGCTAGAGCTCTACCACTTTGAGCCACAACTCAACTTCCAATTTAGGGGTTAATTTAGGCATAAGAATCTCACAGACTTTTCTATCTGAGCTGGCTGTGAACAGTGAGCCTCAGAACTCAGGGTCTTAAGTAGCTAGGATTACAGGCATGAACCACCAGAAGTGGGCTAATTTTCTCATCTTAAAGCATCGTCTTGACAGAAGTAAGGCCTATTTAAAATCTGTGAAGCAAGTTTCCAAATGATATACTCCACAGAATACTCAAATGGAGAAAGGCATGTCCCCACACATAGTCAAATCTAGCACACAGATAACCAATAGACACTATCACCAATATAACAGAAAAACAAACACTAATAAATAGAAGTTTCCACAGATAGCCAAAAACTTAACTATTTTAGTGAATAAGTGAAACAGTATAAGAAATTTTTGATATACTTTTTCAATGTTAATCAAATATATATTACAAATGAACTGTTTTCATCTATCATTTATCAACAGGACTTTGGGGGAGAAAACTGATATAAAAGCTTAATTTTAGCCAGGCACTGGTGGTTAATGCCTGTAATCCTAACTACTAAGAAAGGTGAGATCTGAAGATCGAGGTTGAAAGCCAACCCAGGCAGGAAAGTCCCTGAGAGTCTTATCTCCAATTAACCACCAGAAAACTGGTAGTGGACCTGTGGCTCAAAGTGGTAGAGCTCTAGCCTTAAACCAAAGAGTTCAGGGGCTGGGAATATGGCCTAGTAGCAAGAGTGCTTGCCTCACATACATGAAGCCCTAGGTTCGATTCCCCAGCATCACATATATAGAAAACGGCCAGAATTGGCGCTGTGGCTCAAGTGGCAGAGTGCTAGCCTTGGGCAAAAAGAAGCCAGGGATAAAGCAAGCTCCTAAGGCAAGCTCCAGGGATGGCCCAAAAAGAAAAAGAAAAGAGTTCAGCAACAGTGCCCAGGCCCAAGTTCAAGCCATACAGCCATTCAGAAAACAAAACTGTAAGGCTGACCTTGGTCAAATTAGGATTAAAAACCAGGTTATGAAAAGCCTACCACTGGAAAGACAAGAACTAGCTCCACACTTGCTTTGCAGGGGGCATAGTGTGAAACACTTCTTTGTCAAACCTCATCTTCAAACTTTATTGCTTTTAACCTTTGATAGCATTAAACCAGATAAATTAATCATCATTATATAATTTGGTAGTTCCAGAAAAGGCTGATATATAAAGAAACATTCTTAAAGTTTGTTTCATCATGCATGTTCTGACTTAAATATAAGAAAGACTTCTGGAGACTAACATTCTTTCTTTTTTGTAGTGCTCAAACTCAGGGCCTTGCCCATCATAGGTCTGTGCTCTACTACTAACCTACATTCCCACCCTGTTTTTACTTTTTGTAAAACTATTAAAGAGAAAATTTAACAAGAAACTCACTTAAAAACATTACCCAGCAAAATCAGTTTGAGATTAATATTCAAACACTTTAGCGACTATAATACAGATATAAAACCATACACTAATATCCTTAAATATAAAAACATCTATTTATGCAGGATATAACTACTTATAAACAAAACACCTATCCTAAAATGAGGGAAATATAACAGAAAAAAAACACTAATAAATAGAAGTTTCCACAGATAGCCAAAAACTTAACTATTTTAGTGAATAAGTGAAAATATCCTTCAAAGAGTATTCCCTATTCAGTAATCTTCACTTTGCCAAGTGTACTTTTTTTTTAAGGCAGAATCTTGTTAGGGAGCATAAGCTGACCTAGAATTGTTATGTAGCTCAAAGCACTGGCATTAAGAGGCATGCCCTACTACACTTTGCTAGAGAAAACTGCACACAATGTAGAGAGAAAACAGGATTGGCCAACATTTAGTGACTGGTAAAGCCAGCTAGTAGAAACATGGTGGTTAATTGACTCCTACTTCTATTTTCATTATGAGTGATTTTTGCCAATTAATATTTCCCATTTTAAAAAGAGCGCATGTGGGGCTGGGGATATAGCCTAGTGGCAAGAGTGCCTGCCTCGGATACACGAGGCCCTAGGTTCGATTCCCCAGCACCACATATACAGAAAACGGCCAGAAGCGGCGCTGTGGCTCAAGTGGCAGAGTGCTAGCCTTGAGCGGGAAGAAGCCAGGGACAGTGCTCAGGCCCTGAGTCCAAGGCCCAGGACTGGCCAAAAAAAAAAAAAAAAAGAGCGCATGTGAGAGAGAGCACATGTGCAAAATAGAGAGCAAGAGCGAATGCACACTGGGGTAGGAAAGTTCATGAGACTCTTATCTCCAATTAACTACCCCAAAACTGGAAGTGGAGCTGTGGCTCAAGTGGTTCTCTGTCAGACTTGGGCAAAAAAAGTTCAGGGACAGTACCCAGGCCAAGAGTTCAGGCCTCAGGACGGGGAAAGAAATGAAAGGGAGGGAAGAAAGAAAGAAAGAAAATCTAGTATGACATTTCCCCAAAATGTTTGTGCCATAAGTTTCCACTTAATGTGACAGTAACGAAATATACATATATTGTAAAGTAATATTTACACATCATTTTTTCTACTACCACATAAAGTATATAATAAAATAAGGTATATACCAGTAAACGTACTTGCATCATCCCTTTCTATTCTGGTTCCATCACTAGTTGACACACAGGTAAAGTGCAGGGGTTCAACTTCTAGAAGTCCAGTGAGAGAGGTAAAGCTACCCTCAGCAGCTGTGCAACTACTGACCTTTCCATTTCCTAGTACAAAAGAAGAGAAGTCTTACACTATGTGAAGATAATCAATAAAAGTAATTATATTCATAATTATATCCATTACTCTAATTTTAACTAGAACATAGTAGTACAACCTTTACACAATGCTACAACAATGGACAAAGGAGAGACTAGTAACCATTCACAATAAAAAGAAACGTGAAGAATAGTTTCTATAAACCCTGAAACTAAGATTCCTAACAAGTTACTAATGATTTTTGGGGGGGGAGGGTGGGTCATGGGGCTTCAACGCTGGGCCTGGGCACTGTCCCCGAGCTCTTCAGCTCAAGGCTAGAGCTCTACCACTGAGAACAGCATCACTTTCAGTTTTCTGGTGGATATTTGAAGAGTCTCACAGACTCACTTCCTTCCCCAGCTGGTTTTGAACCACAATCCTCAGACCTAAGCTTCCTGAGTGGCTAGGATTACTGGCATGAGCCACCAGCACCCAGCTGTAACTAATGATTTTAAACAAAAAAAAATAAAGAAACCAGTTGTGATACTAGCTATTCATAATCTGTTAAATATGCATCATAAGAATATATTGTATAATGTGATTAAAAAACTAAAGCATTTCAAAGTATTAAAATTTATCCTAAGCTATACTTCCTTCTCTTCCTGAAAAAAAGTTAGCATAAGGCATTTTTTAAATGAGGTTAAATTATCATGAACAATGAAACCATAGAACAGTAGATAGAACAACTCAAATTAATTCACAGTGCTGGTATATGTGGCTTGAAAGACTACTAGAAAGAATTCATTGTGATGAAAGTAAAGAAGAAGTGGCAGGTGAAAATATCATTAATACTTAATAAGAACAAAAAATGGGGAAAAAAGTCATCAACATCCAAACTACTAATAAATACCAAACAAAATTCATTTAACAGCCTTGTTATCCAAAGTTCCATTGACACCTGTATGCTTACTACTTACTTGTTCAGAACAAAATTTGGGAGATAATAGAATAAAGCCATAGGATCTATGTCCATGATTCCTACGTATTTTAAAAAACTATATGACTTTTGTATGTGTGGCAATACTGAGATTTGAACACAGGCCTCATGCTCTATCACAGCCAGTACTTAGTATTTGAGCCACTCCTGCAGTTTCAGCTTTTTGCTGGGTAACTGGAGACATTCTTGCAGAATGCGGAAGCTAGCTTTAAGCCCCAATCCTTAGATCTCAGTCTTGTGAGGAACTAGGACTGTAGGCACTGGCCACCCATACCCAACATTGATTAAGCTTTTTGATTTAAGAGAAATTTTTTTATTTTATTTTTTTTTTGGCCAGTCCTGGGCCTTGGACTCAGGGCCTGAGCATTGTCCCTGGCTTCTTTTTGCTCAAGGCTAGCACTCTGCCACTTGAGCCACAGCGCCACTTCTGGCCGTTTTCTGTATATGTGGTGCTAGGGAATTGAACCTAGGGCCTTGTGTATCCGAGGCAGGCACTCTTGCCACTAGGCTATATCCCCAGCCCTTGATTTAAGAGAAATTTTAAGAATTAAGAAAACAGGACAATATGTTTCCATGAGGAAGTAACATTCATGAGAATAAGGTTTTTCTTCTGTGGTCAGGGAGAGAAGACCAGGCAGCAGGAACGTAAGTGCAGCTGTGCACAAACATGGGGGATTTGAGAAATGAAAGGATACAGATGGAGGAATCCTTCTCAATCCTAGGATCCTTTGCATAGCTTTAAAATAGTAGGGGGAAGGGAACCTCTGGAGAGAAGCACTGGGCATGGCTCAGCCTAGCAAGTGCAAGGTCCTGTGTTCAAACCTTAGTACCACGGAAAGAAAATTTTTAAAGCTGGGTGCCAGTGGCTCACACCTGTAATCCTAGATACTCAGGAGATTAAGATATGTGAATCATGGTTCAAAGCCAGTCCAGGCAGGAAAGTCCATGAGATTACCACCCCCTCTTTTTTTTTTTTTTAATGGTCCTGGGGCTTGAACTCAGGGCCTGGGCACAGTCCCTGAACTGAGCCTTGCACTCAAGGCTAGCACTCTACCACCTGAGTCATGGCACCACTTGAGGCTTTTGCTGAGTAGTTTTTTTGGAGGTAAGAGTCTCACAGAGCCAGGCATAGGTGGCTCACACCTGTACTCCTAGCTACTCAAGAGGCTGAGATCTGAGGATCATAGTTCAAAGCCAGCTTGGGCAGGAAAGTCCATGAGACTCTTATCTCCAATTAACCACAAGAAAATCAGAAGTGGTGCTGTGGCTCAAGTTGTAGAACACTAGCCTTGAGTTGAAGACCTCAGGGACAGAGCCCAGGCCCAGAGTTCAAGTGCCACAATTGACAAAAAAAAAAAAAAAAATTTAATCTCATGGACTTTTCTAATGCAAGAGGAGAAGGTAAGAAAACTAATTAGAAAGATTAGAAAACTAATGATTCACACATGTTTCAGTTAGGTCCTAAAGAATTCCTGACTTCTAAAAACAAGTTAGTAACTACAATGAAGTCAAATAGTAATTGAAGCTCAATCTGTAATAATTAGATATCTCTTTAGTAAAAGAAGTTACTACCTGAGAGGACATCTGATAAATCAATTTCATCTGACTGGACACCAATGTTGCTATTGTATATATTTTTGCAAGAAGAGCCACTCATCTCCAAATCAAAAAGGACAGGATCAAATGGTGAACTATATAATCCATATCTAAAAAACAAAATAACGTTTCCTGTCAGACAGGTAATTAAGAAATTAGCTATTTAGGTGTTCACAACCGCCCCACGCCAATGCCGCTCTGCAATACGCTCTGCAATGCCGGCACCACCTCTTGTTCCCTGAGCTCCAGTAAAAGGAGAAGGGGAGTGAGTAAGGGCTCTCTATACCATGGCTCGTACCAAGCAGACTGCTCGAAAATCCACCGATGGTGAAGCACCCAGGAAACAACTGGAAATGAAAGCTGCTCGCAAGAGTGCGCCCTCCACTGGAGGGGTGAAGAAACCTCATCGTTACAGGCCTGGTACTGTGGTGCTTCATGAAATTAGATGCTACCAGAAGTCCACTGAACTTGTGATTCGCAAGCTCCCTTTCCAGCATCTGGTGCAAGAAATTGCTCAGGACTTCAAACCAGATCTGTGCTTCCAGAGCGCAGCTATTGGTGCTTTGCAGGAGGCAAATGAGGCCTATCTGGTTGGCCTTTTTGAAGATACCAATCTGTGTGCTATCCATGCCAAACATGTAACAATTGCTAAAAGATATCCAGCTAGCATGCTGCATATGTAGAGAATATGCTTATGAATCCACTAAGATGAGAAGCATTTCACTCTCAAAGTTGTTTTTTATTCCCCCTTTCCTTATTATCAGTAGTTCTGAATGTTAGATTTTTCCCCCCGTGGGGTCAAAAGGTACTGAAGTATATGATTGCCAGTGGAGAGACAGGGGACAGAAGTCATGTGTTGGTAGCCTTTCCATTTTCAGTTGTGTGTGACTTTTTAATATAACTCGAGGATATAAAGCATTAATGGAATTCAAAATGTTTCAGTGATCAAGCTTCAGCAGCTCAACTTTTATAAACAATTATAAATAAACCTGCTAAATTTTTCTGGACAAAAAAAGAAAGAAAATAAATTAGCTATTTACGTAGTTTAAAAGCAGATTAGTTAACAGGATAGAAGGAAATATTAACTAAATTTATTTAACCAATGCATCAAATCAGCAAACAGTAGCTCTATTCCCTAAAATCTAAACTCCAAGAGATAGTGCCCAGGGACTCAATAACTATGTTCCCCAAACCTGGCATCTGACATATTAAGAGTCTCACCTGGCGCCAAAGCATGAAGATGTATCAGACACTCTTCTCTTTCCCTCAATTACTTTAATGACAAGAGAAAGTACAAACATATGAATGAAAAACTCATCAAGAGTGCTAGTCTTGAGCAAAAAGAAGCCAAGGACAGTGTGCAGGCCTGGAGTCCAAGCCCCAGGACTGGGGAGGGAGGGAAGGAGGGAGGGAGGGAAGGGAGGGAACGGAGGGAAGGGAGGGAGGGAGGGAGGGAGGGAGGGAGGGAGGGAGGGAGGGAGGGAGGGAGGGAAGGAAGGAAGGAAGGAAGGAAGGAAGGAAGGAAGGAAGGAAGGAAGGAAGGAAGGAAGGAAGGAAGGAAGGAAGGAAGGAAGGAGGAAAAACTCACCAAAAATCAAGATTTTGGAACTATAAGAATTAGAAAAAAATCATTGCTATAAGGAAAAGAACCCTCTACTTCAAAAGCCGAAACTCAGCCAAAAACTCAAATCCAAACTTTTGTTATTCTATGTTCAAAGTTTTGAAAATCACCACCAATGGAGGAAAGCTGGTTAAGAAAAATGTTATTTACTAAATTATACCCGTATAGTTGTAAAAAGGAGAGAGAACACATTAAATGCATCTTCCACTAGCAAGACATTATTTCATTAAGTATAATTATCTCATAAATAACCTGTGTAAGATTTCTCTAATAAAGGGAATAAAGAGAAAATAAGAGAAAAAACCCTTAGGCTAAGATCATTTGGAAAAGGTAAAGCATAAACATATTTTTGCAAGAAAAAATGTATTTCAAGTGTATTCTTAAGTCATAGTTCTATACAAAAGCTACCATACCCAGAAAGACCCAGTTTAATAATCACATTTGTTAAAATACCTTGTTTGAAGTAAAGCCTCCATTGGCGTTAGCCTGTCTTGTAACTGTCTGGACACAGCAGTTAGCAAAGAGGCACAAGCTGTGCTGCACCCAGCCAAATCTTCATCTTTAACATAATTTAGTAGGACAAAATACCAATAGACAGAACCTGGAAATAACAATGAAATGTATCTTCATCACTTTTCTCTAAAAAGAGAATTTCACATTATATATATTAGCATACCTTTTGCTACAAAATATACTTATTTCTAATATTTCTAAGAGCAACTTACAAAGAAGAGACTCCAATTACACAAAAAGTCTCCTTGGAGCAAGTCTTACTGGACAATATCCTGAGTCATGGATTTCAAACTTTTCTTTTTGGTCCAAGATTGGGACTCAAACTCACTAACTGTTTTCACTCATTGGCACTCTACCAACTGAGCAACAACTCCAACCCCTCAAACAAATTTTTCAGAGATATTCAAATCAACCTACACACTAAGTATTACAATAATCCTTAAGAGATGATTCTAAGGAACATTTTAGACCAAGCAGAAACTAAGTTCTCGGAACCATCCTGACATACTATTTCTCTGTACTAAAATCTTTCTAACACTAGATGGCAGAGAGTGTCACAGAGCATACTCTGGAAGTGAATCCAGTATTTGTCTCTAATGTATGACACAGATTAGTAAAGCTTAAAAGATGACTATGATGTAAGATTCTTTCCTAAATCTTGAGTGACTAACTTCCAAGTACACATTAGAATGTAAGCAACCCACAAGTGAAACTGCCTTCAATAAAGTGAAATATAAGGGACTTTTTTTTTTAACTATTAAGTAGTGTACGAGGAGGTTACAATTCACTCTTACTCACTAGTATTCTAAACAGATGAGTACAAAACATTTTATTGGCCAGGCACTGGTGGCTCACACCTGGAATCCTAGCTACTCAGGAGGCTAAGATCTGAGGATCTCGGTTCGAAGGCAGCTTAGCTAAGCAGGGAAAGTCTATGAGACTCTTATCTCCAATTAATCACCAGAAAATCCTAAGTGGACCAGTGGCTCAAAGTGCTAGAGTGCTAGCCTTGAGCAAAAGGGCTTAGCAACAGTGCCCAGGCCCTGAGTTCAAGCCCCACAACCAATCCCCCCACACCTCTCCAAAAAAAAACAACTGGAAGTAGCACTTATTTAAGGCAGTTCACATTGAAGATAAATACAAGGAGTCTCTTTAATTACAATGGTAAAAGAACTATGGACTATTGGCATTTTAACTGGTAATATCTAATCTATTAGCAAATAACCAAAACTCAGTGATTCTGAAGTCCAGAAAAATGTAGCTGGAGATGGCTTTATATGTATTCTCCCTCTAATCTTTCCTAAAATAATGTTAAGGAATGGGTATATGCCAAAAAAAAAAAAAAAACACAAAAAAAACCATAGGTTATCAACCATGAAAAAAATACAAATGAAACTACAGTTTAAAAAGAAAAGGTGGAGAGCACATGAAAAAAAGGAAAGTAAATCCCTGTGAGTATAACTATTTGTGATTAAGTAATTTTACATACCACCAGTTGCTGCTGCTGGTAAAAATGACATGTTATTAAGAAGAGCCTTCAACAGAACAGATCCAAATCCAGGTTGACATGGGTCACATTTGCCATTACTAAAAATATTGAAGAAAAAAATAAAAACCTTTATGAAAACATTACTATGGTTTAAATTCAACCTTAAACCCGATGTAGTTACTAAGAATCAAAACGTATTCATATGTATTACAAGAGAAATATGCCTTATGGTCCTACAAACTTAACAGCAAGACAGTAGGGGCTAAATACACAAAGGGTCTTTGTATTCCCTTTTTATACCTTAAACCAGCTACTTTACTTATTAGAAAGGTCTAAAAGCAAGTGCAGTCAATAGTGACCATTAGCTGTTAAACACAACCTGGACACTATGAATTTCAGAAATTAGCTGTACAACTTTAGAAAAAGGTCTCATAAGATTGTTATGTAATATATAACTCCAGGTAAAAGACTCCATCTAAAGGCTCCAAGTAAAGACAATCAGAGAGTAGAAGTGAGGGAAAGGTCCCTTTAATCAAATTCACTAGACCATTATAAAGACAAAGAAGCCTAGCAAATTTCTTTGATTAACAGATTTACTTAATACAGTATTTTACCCTAAAAATCCAACTTCTTTATTAGGATCTCAATAACCTTCATCAAGTATTTCATCAACTAAAATGCTAAGTCATATACACATACACTAGAAACCGAATTATAATACGGGCAATGTATTAGGCACCAAACTGCAGGCACACCAAAAAACCATGCTTTCAAATTAAAAACACACCAACCTAATGCATAAGGCTAGAAATCGAGCACACTTATGGGCTATACTTCGTCCTGCCTCAAAGAAGCAAACACGTACAATGTCTGAAAGACACTTTCGTGTTTTTGAAAGTAGACTCTCATTTCCTTCTTTTGAACTGAAAAACAAAACAGGCACAATTTTTACTCTGAAACATAACATCCAAAAGACAATCATCAGTGATAAGCAAAATTATAATTATCAACCTTCCAGGTCCATTTGAATGTACTCCAGCTAACCAACACAGAGTATCCAACACAAGACTTTGGGCATGTTCTGTGATTTGGCCATCATCTGCTTTTTTGCATAGAGTGTTGAGGAGCTTTTCATGAAATTCTGAAAACTGCAACATAGCACAACGTTGAACCCTATAAAAGAAAAAATAATCTAAGTGAACAAACTACCAATGAAAATAGCACCAATTAGACTAAATCTCTGAAAAAGTCTGGTTGGTCATATATTCATATATAACGTTTCTGTTCTGTCTCTAGTTGTACTAGGTTTGAACCCAGTTCAGAGGTTGAGCTTCCTAAACAGACATTTTACCTCCTGAGCCAGGCTCCCAATCATTTTTGCTTTATTTTTAGAATAAAGCCTCACATTTTTGCTCAAACAGAAGAGTTCTAGGTAATGAAATAAGATTACCTTTCCTTAGAAATTGAAGTTTTCTTAAATCTTCGAATGGTGACTGAGACCTCCTGAAGTAAGTCACAGCCCCGAAGATTTTCAGATTTACGTGTTCCACCTGCATTTTCATTCTTTACGTTAGATGATTTTTCCTAAACATACAAAAATAAATAATTGAAACAAAACTTTAAAAAATTATATGGATATGAAATCATGGAAAATAACTGAATCATCACAAACCATTAATTTATATTCAAATAGTAGCTTTTACCCTCACATTCAATAAATGACTATTTTTCCAAAAAATTGTAACAAAGAAAGTAAACACAAAGTTACTATTTTAAAAGCTCAATGATTAAAGATTTTAAAACCAAAGTTTTGAGTATAATTCCCAGCTACAGTTTTAAAGGTATTTGAGAAATATATTCTCAATGACTAAGGATCACACTTTCAATTAAAAAAGATGGTGATAACAGCACCTGCTCTGCTAACTCAGAGATATTTTGAGGATTAAATCAGATAAAAATACTCAGAAGTCCTTGAAAAATTGGAAGATCTATATAAATATAAGATGATTGGTGTTACTAATATTGTTGCTTGTGAATAATGATTATAGAGAAATAAAACCTCTAGAATTTAGAAAAATCCAAGACCAGACCATTAATGAAATGCCTGCATGATACAGAGCTAGTTGTTGAAAATTAACCATAAAGATTAAAACAAAATCTAAAATGAGTTCCCCACCTTTTTTTTTTGGGGGGGGGGGGGGAAGAGCCAGGAGTCAGGCCTGGAGCTTGAACTCAAGGCCTAGAGCCAGAAAGACACTCATCTCCTCTAATTAACCATCAAAAAATCCCAAGTGAGAAGCTGGGTGCTGATGATTCCTGCCTGTAATCCTAGCTAATCAGGAGGCTGAGATCTGAGGGTCATGGATCGAAGTCAGCCCAGGCAGGAAAGTCCATGAGACTCTTAACTCAAATTGACCATCAGAAAACTGGAAATGGAGCTGTGGCTCAAAGAGGAAGAGCACTAGCCTTGAGCAAAAAAAAAAAAAAAAAGCTCCATGACCAACAAAGGCTAATAATAATAAATAATAATAAGTAGAGGTGTGGCTCAAGTAGTAGAACATCAGCCTAAAAAAGTACAGTGCCCAGGCCTTGAGCTCAAACCCCAGTGGGGGCAGGGGGGGGGGGGGGTGAGATCCTGGCAGAATGATTCAAGAGGCAGAGAGAGCACTTGAGTTCAAACTCCAGTATCATCACAAATTAATTTCCTGTTTAACAAAAAGTTTTAGTTGGGGGCTGGGAATGTGGCCTAGTGGTAGAGTGCTTGCCTCATATACATGAAGCCCTGGGTTCAATTCCTCAGCATCACATATAGAAAAAGCTAGAAGTGGCACTGTGGCTTAAGAGATAGAGTGCTAGCCTTGATCAAAAAGAAGTCAGGGACAGTGTTCAGGCCCTGAGTTCAAGCCCCAGGACTGGAATTAAAATTAAAGAAAAGAAAGAAAGAAAAAGTTTTAGTTGGTCGACAATAGCTCACCCCGCTAATCCTAATCTCTAATCCTCTCATCAGGACAAGATCTGAGGACTGCAGTTCAATGCCAACCCAGGCAAGAAAGTCCATGGGACTCCAATTAACCACCAAAAAGCCAGAAATAGAGCTGTGGCTCAAGTAATGGAGCTCTACCCTTGAACAAAAAGGCTCAAGGACAAGACCCAGGCCAGAGTTCAAAACCCAGAACTGGCACACAAAAATGGGAGGGAGGGAGGGAGGGAGGGAGGGAGGGAGGACCTGCTCATAATTACTCCTTATTGTGTGTATTTTTATTAACACTAGGTAAGCTGCCTAAAGTTAATACAAAATATTTATTTTCTTCTTGACTGTATTTTAAAAGTCACTGCAAAGAAAATGTACAAATAAACAAGTATCAAATAAAACATTAGTCAAACTACTTCCAAGAATGTGCCAAGTCTCATCCATAGTATTTACAACAGCACTGAAATTGTTCAAAATGACAGTTTCATACCTTTCCAGCTGCAACTTTTGCCAAGAGAGAAGCAAGTGAGTAACCCTTGTTACTCTGGTGTTTTAAGGATGGAAGTCTTACTACAGGACGAATACCACCATTACAAAGCTCATCTGTTCCTCTTTCATTCACTGCTTTGACATGAATTAAAAATGAACGGTATTTTCCACCTGCCATACCTAAAGAAGTGGTGTAGAATGGGATAATAACTCAATCACCAAAGCAGAAAGCTGTTTTTCATCTTCACAGAGAAAGGTAAATGCTAAAGAAAACTATAACAGCCAGCTGGGCGCTGGAGCCTCATGGTACAGAGATAGACTTGAATACAAAACCTCTAGGGTCAGTGGCCCAGGTCCTGAACTCAGGACTGGCTTTTTTTTTTTAAGCTCATCAATTTATACCATTTTCAAACTACACTATTTGTGTACACAGGTAACAACTTAGCCCACTCCCCCTTTCCCAAATAAAACCCTATAGCAATATGAATAATAGAAAATAGACATTACTGGCCACTGTAAATACTCAGCATGATTTTTCCCAAATATACTATTAATTTTAATAGAAATTTTGTGAGCGCTAAGAAAAAAAAAACATTAAAAAAGACAATAAAACTGACTCTCTAAGGTGGCTCACAACTATAATCCAGCTATGTGAGAGACAGAAATCAAGAAATCAAGTTTCCAGTCCAGGGCTGGGAATGTGGCTTAGCAGGAGAGTGCTAGCTACAATGCATGAAGCCTTGAGTTTGATTCCTCAGTACCATATAAACAGGAAAGGTCAGAAGTGGCACTCAAGTGGTAGACTGCTAGCCTTGAGCAAAAAGAAGCTCAAGGACAGTGCCCATGCCCTCAGACTGGCAAGAAGAAGAAGAAGGAAGAAGAAGGAAGAAGAAGGAAGAAGAAGGAAGAAGGAAGGAGGAGGGAGGAGGAGGGAGGAGGAGGGAGGAGGAGGAGGAGGAAGAGGAGGGAGGAGGAGGGAGGAGGAGGGAGGAGGAGGGAGGAGGAGGGAGGAGGAGGAGGAGGAAGAGGAGGGAGGAGGAGGGAGGAGGAGGGAGGAGGAGGGAGGAGGAGGGGGGAGGAGGGGGGAGGAGGAGGGGGGAGGAGGAGGGAGGAGGAGGGAGGAGGAGGGAGGAGGAGGGAGGAGGAGGGAGGAGGAGGAGGGAGGAGGAGGGAGGAGGAGGAGGGAGGAGGAGGGAGGAGGAGGGAGGAGG
Source organism: Perognathus longimembris pacificus (assembly GCF_023159225.1). Classification (NCBI taxonomy): domain Eukaryota; kingdom Metazoa; phylum Chordata; class Mammalia; order Rodentia; family Heteromyidae; genus Perognathus; species Perognathus longimembris. The sequence continues at coordinate 56,916,011 of NC_063168.1, forward strand.
AGGGAGGAGGAGGGAGGAGGAGGGAGGAGGAGGGAGGAGGAGGGAGGAGGAGGGAGGAGGAGGGAGGAGGAGGGAGGAGGAGGAAGGAGGAAGGAGGAGGAAGGAGGAAGAAGAAGGAGGAAGGAGGAAGAAGGAGGAAGAAGGAGGAGGAGGAAGAAGGAGGAGGAGGAAGAAGAAAGAAGGAAGAAGAAGAAAGAAGGAAGAAGAAGAAAGAAGGAAGAAGAAGAAAGAAGGAAGAAGAAGAAGAAGAAGAAGAAGAAGAAGAAGAAGAAGAAGAAGAAGAAGAAGAAGAAGAAGAAGAAGAAGAAGATTATTCCAATCCAGCCACAAAAAAAGTTACTTAGAAGCCTTTTCAATCAATAAGCCAGGATTGCTGGCATACATCAGAGCCTCTCATTTTCTAGACTGCTACTCTATCACTGAGTCATATCTCTTGTCCTTTCTTTACTCTCAGTCAGCAGTAACAGCTAGGCACCGGTAACTGATGCCTGTAATCCTAGGAACTCAGGAGACTGAGATCCGAGGATCCCCGTTCAAAGTTAGCCCTGGCAGAAAATTTCATGAGACTCTTATCTCCAATTAACCACCAAGAAGCCAGAAGAAGAGTTGTGTGGCTCAGGCTGTACAATGCTACCTTTGAGAAAAAAGAAAAAAAGGCTCAGAACAGCATTCAGGCCATTAGTTCGAGACCCAGGACTGGCACAAGAAAAAAAAGACACAAAAAGTAGGACAGAAATTTCACAATGTAATTATTTTAATGGGAAATAATTCACGTATTAAACTAAATGGATCCTAATGAAAAACCATACAAAATAGTATCTTACATTTGAGATCAATTTGTTTATTCTACTATTATGGAATGTATTACTTCACCTTTAACAAGTTTAGGGCTTGTTAATGTCAGCATACCAGCATGTCCAGACAGATCAAGGCCACTAGCAAGCCACACTGGCCCACACAAGATGTCTTCTTTATGATCCTCTAAAAATGAACACAACCTAAGACCTAAAAAGAAAAATACAGGTTTTTCTTTTAGTTATTTGGAATGTAATAACTAATTAACAAATATCCATTCCATTTACATAGCATACCAACTGAGATAATGTGTTCATCTAAGAATTCATTGCCATGCTTAGGAAATATAATCAATTATTGGAATGTTATATGTTGCTTTCTACTGTAGTAGTGTTTTACATTTCACCTTGATTTTCAAAAATTTATAAAGCCATGACGTGATTTCAACTACCAAGGTATTAAAAAGCAAGAATGTAAGTATTAGTGCAGCTGTGTTCACAAAGATGAGCTGAAAGTTGAAGTATATTGCCAAGGCAGAATTATAGGTTGTTTTTAAATCACATTCTTAAAACCAAGCTTTTGCAAGCCACAAAGAAATCTTTGCCCAACATGATGCATTTAGATCACTATTCCTTTTACTGTCATGGACAACAGCTCTATAATTTAACTCACACTGTGATTCCTCTACATCCATGTGCTGCATTTCTTCATTCAAATCAATCAGGGACGGTTTCCCATTTTGTTCCACTTCAGTGTTAAGAGCTGGAGACAAAGGAAAGGTGATCTGCCTATCTACTGCTGTTTCTAGAGGATAAAAATATTAGTAAACTTAATTTTGATTATGATGAATTTTGTGCCTAAAACTCTTTAAATTTGCTCTTAAATTAGAAGCTACTGTGATTTTTTTATCACAGATGATATAAAACACCTGTGAAAAGAAGATAACTAGATTCAATTATTTTATAAACTTTTCTGTCTTCTAATGATAATTAAACATTCAACCTGAATAAAATAAATTAGTGGCAAGTAAATTAAAAGTTCATACTCTAGGCTGCACACTACTAAAAGTTCCTGTAGTTTTGGAAATACTAATGCCTACATCATAGATTTAATTACATAAAGATCTGTCATGACTGAAAGAAACATTTATACAAAACTAAAATCAGGGGCTGGGAATGTGGCTTAGTGGTAGAGTTCTTGCCTAGCATGCACAAACCCTGGGTTCATTCCTCCGCACCACATAAACAGAAATAGGAGGAAGTGATGCTGTGGCCAGGAGGTAGAAGCCAGGGTCAGTGCTCAGGCCCTGAGTCCAAGCCTCAGGACTGGCCAAAAGAAAAAAACAAAAACTAAACTAAGCTAAAATCATACAAATATATTTTTGACAAAGGGAAATTTTTAGTTTTAAATATTGGAAGCCGTATTGTTAAGTTTCCATTTCAAGTTGAAATTATCCACACTCTTACTAAATTAGCCCATTAAAAACAAAAACAAACAACAAAAATAAAAATAAAAACCACCTCAACCGGGTACCAGTGGCTCATGCCTGTTACCCTACTCAGGAGAGTAAGATCTGAGGATAGCAGTTCGAAGCCACCCAAGCAGACAAATCCACCAAAAAGCCAGAAGTGGAGCTGTGGCTTAAGTGGTAGAGTGCTAGCCTTGGACAACTATGCTCAGGGACAGCACCCAGGCCCTGAGTTTAAGCTCCAGCACCCATACACATTTAAAAAAAGCAAAAAAGCTCTGAGAAGTAACATTAGTTCTTAACATGATGAATGTTCTCAATCTATTTTAGTAATGCAACACATAACACAGTTATACTTCTGTCATTACATGTAAGTTTGGCTTCAGGAACCACCTTGAGACAGCAGCAACTTCTCAAACACCTTACTTCTCATTCATTAACAGTCCTCCTCTTAGGTAAAGAAAAGCATAGAGCTAGTAATGCTAAAAGCATAACTAATTCACAAGGTAACTAACTTCTGCCAGAAGGCAAGATTAAATAACTGCAATTCTAAATATTATTGAGTAACTGAAAATCTATGAAGTGTTCTCTGGTTTACTTTTCTTATTTAAAAAAAAATCACAAAAACTAGGACAAACAAAATCATATGAAAATCTCAATAGTTAAGTTGAAAAGTAGTTTCTTGCCAGGCACTGGTGGCTCATGCCTGCCATCCTAGCTACTCAGATGGCTAAGATCTGAGGATCACAATTCAAAATCAGCCCAGGCAGGAAAGTCCATGAGACTCTTATCTCCAATTAACCACAAGAAAATTGTAAGTAGCACTGTGTCTCAAAGTGGTGGAGCACTAGCCCTGAGCAAAAGAGCTGAGAGACAACACTCAGGCCCTGAGTTCGAGCCCCACAACCAACAAAAAAAAGGAAGAAAAAGAAAATCCGTTTCTTAAAAGAAACTAACCAAATTATACTCATAACCTGACTTAGAAAATTATTACAACCCCTTTGTACAACTACTTAAATAACAACAACAACAAGAATGACAATAATAAAAGAAACCAACCACAAGATAAAATCTTCAAAAGTTAATTTGATCCCTTCTTACCATTGACTTTCCCTAAGCCTGGGGCTTTATTTTTCAGCAATGTCACTTGTATCTGTGGGATATTAGTGATGTTGGAGTTCAAAACAAATTTGAAGTCCACATGTCCAACCATACAGGCTTTAGGTAGAACCAATTCAAACACATGTTCATCCCAGCTGTTGCTGTCAAATAGAGGGGGAATAGATAAATAAATTGAAAGAGTATTTTCTTACCAAAGGAGGATACTCTTAGGGAATGAATACAAAGAAAGGCACAATGCTTTTGTTCCTCTGATCATATAAAATATTATTTATAGAAATGAAAAAAATTCTTAGCTATATTATGATTACTATCACCATTCCTAGTTTCTGTTTTATATATTTCAATAAAAGTTAATGATTCTTGAAGTATAATGCTGCAGGAAGATTAATAGTTCAGGATCGAGTAGCCAAGAGAAAGTTCATCAGTAGTTTGATCTAAGTAGTGACCCCGTCAAAAGATGGGAGGGGGGAACCTTAATACATCTCTATGGGATCAAGAGAAAAGGTAAACATCTCCCTAAGAGGCAATACTTAAGGTAATGAATGTTCTCACTTCAAGAATCTACTCCTACCTTGAGACTTGTGCATACTCATAAGTCCTTTTTCTTCAATATGGAAATCATTGTGATCTTAATTATCTGCATATTCCTCAACCCCACCCCCACTGTATTCTACAAGGTAGACTAAACAACAGCTTATATACAACCATTCACCATTATCAATTTTTTTCCTCTCATATCAGATATCCAATATCTCAGGAAATTCTATTAACTTTAACTTCAAATTATATCCAGAATGCAACTATTCCTTTTCATACTTTCAACAATACCATGGCCTAGAAAGTATGCACTGAGTTCAAACCAAAGGAAAAGGAAAAAAACATTTTTAATATCATGAAATCAGTCATTTATAGTTCACACTTGTAATCCTAGCTACTAAGGAGGCCAAAATGAGAACTTGTTTCAAAGCCATCCCAAAGTGAAAAGTCTATGAGACTTTTATGTCCAATTAACTATCAAAAAAAGTCAGAAGTGCTCTATATATCACCTTTATAACAACAACTTTAAAAATATTTACCAAAAAAAAAATGTCAGAAGTCTACCAGTGTAAAAGAAGCTCAGGGACAGCAATCAGGCACTGAGTTCAAGCCCCAGGCTTGGGCACAAAGGGAATGGGGGAAGGGGAGAACAGGGGAACAGGGAAGGGAAGGGGAGAAGCCAAGTAGAAGGGAGGGAGGGAGGGAGGGAAGAAGGGAGGGAGGGAGGGAGGGAGGGAGGGAGGGAGGGAGGGAACAAACCTTGGGGAAATCTTTTACCTGTCAGTCTGTAGTTTCCAAGTTCTAGTATGCTGAGCAGCATCTCCATGATGTTGCTGATGTAAGTGTTGAGGATGCCTCCTTTGCTGCTGTTCTTGCTGAACCTCTACCCAGCAAGGAGGAACAGTAGCTGAAAACCGTGGAGTCAATGTCTCAAAGCGAGTTAGCTCTACTAGAGACGTCAAGATTTCAAGGGTGAATGGCTGGTCCACCAACAAATCAACTCCTGAACATTAGAAAATGAGTATTTGAGGATCATTTACATAAAAAGAGAAGATGAAATTTTAATTCATGGTAAAAATTTAATATTCATCCACAATACTGATGAATATGCTGAAAGTGGGCTGAGGCATCTATATTAAAGATATTAGCATTGGGTATATAATAGCACAGAAGAAAACCCCATCTGGAATATTTTAAACCATAGAGGGAATGAATACTTCTGGAGTCTTTAATTTTAATTTTTTTTTTTTTTTTTTTTTTTGCCAGTCCTGGGCTTGAACTCAGGGCCTGAGCAATGGCCCTGGCTTCTTTTTGCTCAAAGCTAGCACTCTACCACTTGAGCCACAGCACCACTTCTGGCTTTTTCTATCTATATGGTACTGAGGAATTGAAACCAGGGCTTTATGTATGTGAGGCAAGCACGCTACCACTAGGCTATATTCCCAGCCCCAAACACAGTCTTTCTAAAGAAGAAAGCTTTTTGAACTTTAAAGAGTATTTTAGGGTTAGTTAAAAAAGGATAATAAATGCAGTGATATTCAAATGTAAACCAGTACACATCGGATCAATGATTTTACTTTTATAATTTCTTTCAAAATTTACAAAACAAAATGCTAGATATAAGGAAGAATATTAAACATATAGCCAATAAAAAAGAAAAACAGTAAACAGCTAGCCAAGCACACTAGCAGCTCACTCCTCCAATCCTAGCTACTCAGGAAGGCTGAAATCTGAGGATTGTGGTTCAAAGCCTGCCTGAGCAGTAAAGTATGTGAAACTCTTATCTCCAATTAACCACCAAAAAGCCAAATAGGTAAATATAATACATGTTTTATTTCTCATTTACCAACCTTTTTTTTGTTTTGTTTTTGTTGCCAGTCCTGGGGCGTGGACTCAGGGCCTGAGCACTCCCTGGCTTCTTTTTGCTCAAGACTAGTACTCTACCTCTTGAGCCACAGCTCCACTTCAAGCTTTTTTCTATATATGTGGTGCTGAGGAATCAAACCCAGGGCTTCATGTATACGAGGCAAGCACTTTACCACTAGACTAGACCGTATTCCCAGCCCTCTTTACCAACGTGTTTAAAAAATAAAAATTACAGACATATATGGTGCTACATGTTGGCTGGAAATATGGCTTAGTGGTAGAGTGCCTGCCTAGCATGCATGAAGCTCTGGATTTGATTCCTCAGTATCACATAAACAGAAAAAGGCAGAAATGGCACTGTGGCTCAAGTGCTAGAGTGCTAGCCTCAAGCAAAAGAAGCTCAGAAGACAGCGCCCAGGCCCTGAGTTCAAGCTTCATGACCAACAATAATAATAACAACAACAAGCCTGATAAAAGATTATCAAGACAGAAATGAACATTCCCAATACAGCAATCAACAATTCATTAAAATAACTGCACTCAGAAATCAAAACAAGATTTTGCATTTGTACAAAATCATGTAAAATCAGTTACAAGTTATCATACCTGAAATCCCAGGACTTGAGGGATTTGATAAGGGTTTGGAGCCTTCTGAAGATGGTTCAGCTCCTTTAGAAAGAGATCCATCCACTAGAATGTCAGCTTCATCAATATCATCACAGGTTCCTCCAATTTGGAGAAAATGAAGTTCACCACCTACAGTATAACAGTAGCATTAAAACTTCAACTGCAATTCTTTTAGTTAAGAATTGTATTCATTTAAATTCCATTTGGTAACCAGACAAGGAAAACTATCAAAGTGATTTGTCCCAATTCAAAGCTAAAACCCAATTATAATAAAGAAAAAGACAACTCATTATATGGAAATAAATATTTATCACATAATGTGTACAGGATACTATTCAAGTGCCTTAATCAATTCATCTAAACTTCACCAAAAACCTTTGAGACAGAGGCTGTTACTGTAACAGTCTTATAGATGAGGAAACCAATGTACAGGATATACGTCCCCATTGCTTAATCTCAACAGTACTGAATCAATATGCTCAATTTTGAAGAGTAAATCAAATAACTATCTTTCATCTGTTCTAGAAAAATAACTGAAAACTTAGCAAGTACTTAAAATTTTTTTAAAAATCAATGGTGAATTTATAAGAAGATTATTTGGAGCTATATGTCAAACATAAAAGAAAAAAAGAAAGATAATCCACTTCCTGAAAGGCAACTTCAAAGCTGGACAAAACTGTCATTCAACCTGGGTGAGGTAAGCTGTAGGAATCAGTAGCTTTGCTACTACTTCCAGGAGCTCACTTGATCAACTTTCAGAGTCTGACATGGTGATTTCAAGGAAAGGTAATGTAGAAGGTCTACCTGAGGTCAAAATCCTGGTCTGAGAAAAGTAAAGTATTAGAAATCTCTGAGATTTGACAGAGAATTACAAGTATTAAGAGCAGAAAATTCAGTAAATTTTCTACATGATCCATGTTGATCAGAGGCTGTGTATGTGAAAAGCAAAAAGCAAGGAATGGAAGCCAGTCCAAGTAACTAAGCTTCCACTTGTATACAAGAGAGACCTGAAAGGTCACAGAAAAAAATAACGGCCCGGGCATACCTGGACACAGTCATACTGAACAAAAAAGCATTTGAACACAACAATTTATCTTTGGTTGATTAATAAGTTATCCATGTAGAGAAAAATACATTTAAACCTTAGGGGGCAGAAAAAAGAAAATGAGAAACATCTGTAACTGCACATTGTAAAGAAACAGATTTCATATAATTAGCCAGGTGACTAAGAAAATAAACAAGACAACAACATCTTTCAAGGGGGAAAGGATCAGAATATAAACCACCTGCATTAAAATGTACACTAATACATGAAAAAAGACATGCAAAGAAACACTATTTCTATTTCCAAAAAAAAAAAAAGGAAAATGAGCACATCAGATGTCACATTTAACAAGACTTCAAAGACACTATTGTAAGTAATTTCATAGAAGAAAAACCAAGTGCAGAGTATTATAAAAAGGAATTGTGCAAATAATGCATACAAATGGAAAGACATTTACAGATAAAGAATAAGAATTTTGTTAGCAGATCTTACAATATCAAAGGTTCTAACAAACACATAAGTTCAAAGTAAAAATAAAATTTAACTAGGTAAATATAATAACGTTTATTTCTCATTTACCAACCTTTTTGAAAAATAAAAATTACAGACATATATGGTGCTACATGTTGGCTGGAAATGTGACTTAATGGTAGAGTGGCTGCCTAGCAGGCATGAAGCCCTAAATTTGATTCCTCAGTACCACATAAACAGAAAAAGGCAGAAACGGCACTGTGGCTCAAGTGCTAGAGTGCTAGCCTCAAGCAAAAGAAGCTCAGAAGCCAGTGCCCAAGCCCTGAGTTCAAACCCAAGAACTGGCAAAAAAAAAAAAGTTGACACAGGAGAATGGTAGTTCTTAGAGAACACCAGGAAGGGTGTGGGGGTGGTGGTGTGGGGGAGAGAGAAGATTAGAAGAAGCTGGGGGTCAGAAGAACCTGGTGGCATGGCTCCCAAGTTTAGTCTCCACTACCTCCAATAATCAGAAACAAAAATAGAGTGGCTCACACCTGTAATCCTAGCTACTAAGGAGGCTGATATCTGAAGATCACCTTCAAATCCAGCACTGGCAGGAAAGTAGGTGGGACTTTTATCTCCAAATAACCACCAAAAAATCAGAATTGACACTGTGGCTAAAAGTGGTAGAGTGCTAGTCTTGAGCAAAAAGAGCTCAGAGACAGCACCCATGCCCAGAGTTCAAGCCCCATGACTGAAAATAAAAATTTTTTAAATATAGTATTTTGGCCATCTCAACCAAGAGGTCAGGCATGTTAGTATATGCCAGTCATCCCAGAAAAGAGAGCCTTAGGAAAATCACAGTCCCAGAATAGTCCCAGGCAAAAACTTAACACCGTATCCAAAATAAAATAACTGAAGCAAAAAGAACTGACTGGGGTGTGACTTAGTGGCAGAGCATCTGAATTGGGGGCGGGGGGGGGGGAGAGGGGGGCGGTCTCAGATAATACCCTACTCCCTACTTCAAAAATCTAAACAAAGCCAGCACTGGTGGCTCAAGCCTATAATCCTAGCTACTTAGGAGGCTGAGATTTGAGGATTATAGTTTGAAGTCAGCCAAGGCAGAAAAGTCTCCATCAGACTCTTATCTCCAATTAACTACTCAAAAACCAGAAGTGGCAATGTGGCTCAAGAGAGTGCTAGCCTTGAGCACAAAGAGCTTCAGGGACAGCACGCAGGCCCTGAGTTCAAGCCCCGCAACCAAACAAAAAAAAAAATCTAAACAAAAGGATTTTGAAAATTTTTGACACAAAATGATGAATGTTTGTAAAGCTAAGGTTAGCATGGTACAAACATTACAATGTGTTCATATAGTGAACATTATATACGTTACATGGCATTTATTTTGCAACTTCAGTGATGTGTCTATCATTTACATCTGAGACAGAACGACCATCAAGAGTTCAAGGCTAGCTTCTGCTAAGTAGTGAGACACTGTCTACAATAAAAATAAAAAATAATTCATTCTTACAATATCTTTTTTTTGGGGGGGGGGGCCAGTCTTGGGCTTGAACTCAGGGCCTGAGCACTGTGCCTGGCTTCTTTTTTCTCAAGGCTAGCACTCTACCTCTTGAGCCACACAATGCCACTTTTGGCACTTTTTCTGTTTATGTGGTGCTGAGGAATCGAACCCAGGGCTTCAGGCACGCTAGGCAAGCATTCTACCGCTCAGCCACATTCCCAGCCCACACAAGATAGCTTCTTAAGATTGGAATTTATTATTGTCTTAACTCTAAGAACATAAATTTACTTTAAATATTCTTATTTAAATAATAATACTTAAATATTTAAGGTTTAATTCTGGAAACTGCCTAAATATCTCATTAAATAACTGAAATGATTAAACCCTCTTTGCATTTCTAAGAAAATAATATAGTTTCAATTAACATACATTGGTTTCATTGTGACATTTTCACACAAATACATGTGTCATAAAGTCTCATCCGTTCTTAATCACTCTCCTTTACCTTCTGTCTCATTTCTTAAAAATAAGTTCAATGTGTTTCATTATTTCATTTTTTACATGTAAACAAACCACTTCAACCACATTTCTCATTTACTTTCCTTATGACCCAATCTTCTCTTCCTAGTATTCACACAGAATATTAGTATTTTTAGATGTGTCTTGGAGCTGGATCGCTCACTCACATTCCAAACTTAGTTCCATTTCTAATAACTGGCCTAGTGCTGGCACTAGGGCTTAAACAATCAGGGCCTAGGTACTGTCTCTTAGCTCTTTTGCTCAAGGCTAGTGCTCTATCCCTTCTGGCTTTTAGTGGTTAACTGGAGATCAGAGTAGTCTCATGGCTTTCCTGCCCAGGCTGTGAACCAAGATACTCAGATCTCAACCTCCTGAGTAGCTACGATTGTAGGCTTCTGGTGTCTGGCTTGGATAACTTTTAAATACATACGGAATTCAATGTATGACTCTTTGGGTTTAGTTACATTCTGGAAGAATAATATATGTTTGAAGCACAATAATGACAAAATATCCAGGTGTAAGCCATGGCTTTGCTTATTATTAGTTTTGTGACATAAACAAGTTACTTAACCTCTCTTTCCCTTAGGTTCCTATCCTGAAAGTGGGCTCTACAAAAGTATATGCCTTATAAAGCTGGTGTGATGACTAAATGAATTAACTGAAGTAAAGTTCTTAGAACAATGAAGTGGCAATGTATACAATGAATACATTAAAACTATTGGGTACCTAATAATTTTTTTATTTTTTTATTATTTTTTTTTTTTGGCCAATCCTGGTCCTTGGACTCAGGGCCTGAGCACTGTCCCTGGCTTCTTCCCGCTCAAGGCTAGCACTCTGCCACTTGAGCCACAGCGCCGCTTCTGGCCGTTTTCTGTATATGTGGTGCTGGGGAATCGAACCTAGGGCCTCGTGTATCTGAGGCAGGCACTCTTGCCACTAGGCTATATCCCCAGCCCCACCTCATAATATTTTAATATTTCTTCCAAACCTTTCTAATGTAATTCAAAATTTCATTACTTTTAAGTTATTCTGAACTTTAGTTTTTATTTTATCATTTACTATGATTTTATCATTGAATATAGATCAAAGAAGGCAGTCCACCAACATTAGCCATTATCTTCCTTAATTAACCTTGAAATCTCAATCTATTTAAAAATGGAAAAATTCAGGTTAATGCAATAAGAACCATACAATTATGTTCTGATAACCCTCCGTTGTAATAAGCAGGCTTCAAATACCTCATAGCCCTACAATTCCAACATACTATCAATAGGAACATTCAATATGTCTGACATTGTCAGTAATCCTTTCACAAATTGCTCTTACCTCTCCAACTCAAAATGTACACAAATAGGGAAAAACTGTATACTCAATGTGCAAAGGGGCCTCCAATATTACAAAACTGATTCACCACCAGACAAAGGTTAGGAGTAATTCAGACCGAAACTTTCTATTTGGCAAAACTAGTAATTACTAATAATCACCAATAACTGCCAGAAACTTTACATACAAAAAATTATTTTGTTAGATTATAACAACTTCACTGGATTGACAGATGCCTAGATTAGTAAAACACACTGAGTGTGTCTATGAGATCTCTTCCACTAAAGATTAACTAAGGTAGGGGCTGGGAATGTGGCTTAGTGGTAGAATACTTCCCTAGCATGCATGAGGCCTTGGGTTCAATTCCTCAGTACCACATAAGTAAAAAGGCCAGAAGTGGTGACGTGGTTCAAGTGATAGAGTGTTGGCCTTGAACAAAAGAAGCTCAATGACAGTGCCCAGGTCCTGAGTTCAAGCCCCAGGACTGGCAGGGAATATTTGCCCTGAATGTGAGCAGCAACCAATAGGCTAGGCATATGGGTGAAGTAGAGGGAGAAAGAGATGGAAACAAGCTAATAGACTAGGAATTCTCTCTTCCAGGCCACCTTGTTGGAAACTATTCTGCTCTGCCACATTCTCCTGGACACTAGGTCAATATGTTAAAACAGTGAGCCCCAAAACAAAATCATTCCTCTCTGAAGTTTATGTCAGATATTTTGTCACAGTGATGTTTTAATACACAGACCTTTTTATACTCCTTAATAAGAAAGTAATACACAATTTATTGAATTTAAAGGATTTACAGAAACATCAGCCTACTTTCTTGAAGATAAAACACAGAAGATACTCTCTGATCTATTAAGTTGTTTACAAATAGAATCCTAATCTTCGGCAGTAAAAAAGTTTACAGTTAAAGAGCCAGGCGCTGGTGGCTCACATCTGTATTCCTAGATACTCAGGAGACTAAGATCTCAGGAGCATGGTTCAAAGCCAACCAGGGCAGAAAAGGCCATGAGACTTTTTTATTTTTTTTGGCCAGTCCTGGGGCCTGGACTCAGGGCATGAGCACTGTCCCTGGCTTCTTTTTGCTCAAGGCTAGCACTCTGCCACCTGAGCCACAGCGCCACTTCTGGCCGTTTTCTGTATATGTGGTGCTGGGGAATTGAACCCAGGGCCTCATGTATACGAGGCAATCACTCTTGCCACTAGGCCATATCCCCAGCCCCCCATGAAACTCTTATCTCCAATTAACCACAAAAAAAAAAAAAAAAAAAAAAAAAACAGAAGTGAGCTCTGGCTCAACATGGTAGAGCACTAGCCTTGAGTGAAGAGCTCAGGGACAGCACCCAAGCCCTCAGTTCAAGCCCAATGACTGACAAGGAAGAAAAGAAAAGGAAGAAAGGAAGAAAGGAAGGAAGGAAGGAAGGAAGGAAGGAAGGAAGGAAGGAAGGAAGGAAGGAAGGAAGGAAGGAAGGAAGGAAGGAAGGAAGGAAGGAAGGAAGGAGGAAAGAAGGAAAGAAGGAAAGAAGGAAAGAAGGAAAGAAGGAAAGAAGGAAAGAAGGAAAGAAAGAAAGAAAGAAAGAAGAAAGAAAGAAAGAAAGAAAGAAAGAAAGAAGAAAGAAAGAAAGAAAGAAAGAAAGAAAGGAAAGAAGGAAAGAAGGAAAGAAGGAAAGAAGGAAAGAAGGAAAGAAAGAAAGAAAGAAAGAAAGAAAGAAAGAAAGAAAGAAAGAAAGAAAGAAAGAAAGAAAAGAGTTTGCAGTTAAAACACTAGAAATATTTACTACGTTATTAAAGGAAAATTAGTAAAGCTTCACTGATAAGGATCTAAAATTACTGAATAGACTCATAAGCAAATGCCATATACAGAGATTTTTGGAAGACAAACCGCTTACCTTTGGTGCATGCACACAGTCTATCTGTACCCGAGCAGTAAATGACAGAAACAAATGTATCCTGTTCCTCAGTGCCCTCCTTTTTGGGAGGTTCCACTTTGGCCAAAATTTCAAAGTTTGAAAGATCTAATATTTTTACATATCCTCCCTGAGTGGTTATTACCAGGTGTCCAAGAGTAGAAATGTCAGACTTCTTTTCTCTCTCAATCCCATTCTTTGAGGTCAACTGAATTTCCTCAGCAGGGTCTTCACAGTCATCCTCTCGATTATCCAATATATCGGGTGGAAGTAGAATCAGCGAGGTAATTGTATCCTGGGGATCTTTGATATGTTGGATTTTTACTGGCTCCTCTTCTAAAGTCACTATCCGAGTGGCATAATTCATTTTGTAAAGTACTAAATATCCACCACTAACATTCCTTTGCTCAGGATGAATTATCAAAGGGGTCTGTACATCTGCTGGTGATTCATGTTGGATTACACTAATATTTGCACCATTCACTACAGCAAGATTTGATTCCAGCTCACCTTTTCGCCTACTACATAGTGCAGAGTTTAATTTATTTAAATTATTCAAGGCCTCTACTTGATTTATTGCACTCAGGGATTCAACAGGGCATGTCCGCAGTCCTATCAACAAATGAATTCCATCAGCACAAGGAGTTATTGAGTCTATACAAAGGTTCTCCTCCTCTGCAAACTTAGGAAGCCTCAAGCACTGAACCAAAGTCCCAGGCTTGGGAAACACAGAGCTCCACTTCTCGGAATCTGGAGAGGTAAGGGTGGCTGCTGCATCTGCAAACTGCTGAATGTAAGTCACGGGCGGATCCTGCAACAGCAACTGCTCCTGACTGTCCAGCTCCATTTCAATAATCTGTGGAACTGTAAAACCGTCATCGTGCAAAGTTTTACTCATAATATTGTTCATCTGTGAAAAGATTTTTCCTGTTTTATCATCAGATTCTTTGATGCTATAAAGAAGTAAAACAGGTAAAGTCCTCCTTACCAGAGGAGAATTTAGTTCTGAATTAGGGCAAGACTCATTGTCAGTTGACCCTTGTTCTGATATACTTTCACCCTGAGTTCTGCTTAGACCATCTAGTGACCTGTGAGAATTACTACTAACAGGTGAAGTAGCAGGAGATTTATATGTTAATAAACCTCCAGCTAATAAACATGGAAAGGGAATGTTGTGTTGTTCTTGGTGCTTTTCCTTTGTCTTTTCACTCTTACAGCTTGTTATGCAAGGATTTGCTCCAAGTTCTTCAAGATCCTTAACAGTATCTTCAAGCACATTTGCTACAATCTCCCATTGAAGTTTTTCAGGCTGCTGGAGAATGCTGAGGGCTGTTATATCAAGGCTTATTTCCATGGCTTCCTTCTGTGATGTATGCCCTTCAAAAAAGAATCTTCATTAGATATAGCCTAATCTGTACTTTAACATTTTTAATTCATCCTGTACGTGCATTGTATTTATTAGAATTTAAAGAATTTTAAAGAAAATTTGATCAACTATGAAATAAGTCTATTTAAGAAATTATAAAGGGGGACTGGGGATATGGCCTAGTGGCAAGAGTGCTTGCCTCGTATACATGAGGCCCTGGGTTCAATTCCCCAGCACCACATATACAGAAAATGGCCAGAAGGGGCGCTGTGGCTCAAGTGGCAGAGTGCTAGCCTTGAGCAAAAAAAAAAAAAAAAAAAGCCAGGGACAGTGCTCAGGCCCTGAGTCCAAGGCCCAGGACTGGCCAAAAAAAAAAAAAAAAAGAAAGAAATTATAAAGGTACTCCAATGACTCAAAATTATTTTCAGTGCAGATTATCTTGGTAATTAGGGAGTAAAATTTGTGTGTATTTGTGTGTGTGTGTGAGAAAGAGAGAAGGAGAGAAGGGGGGGACCAGAGGGAGAGGGAGAGGGAGAGGGAGAGGGAGGGAGGAGAGAGAGAGAGAGAGAGAGAGAGAGAGAGAGGAGAGAGAGAGAGAGAGAGAGAGAGAGAGAGAGAGAGAGAGAGAGAGAGAGAGAGAGTGTGTGTGTGTGTGTGTGTGTGTGTGTGTCAGTCAGTCCTGAGACTTGAATTCAACTCCTGATGCTGTTCTGGAGGTTTTGTGTTCAAGGCTAACACTCTACTACTTGAGTCACAGCTCCACTTCTGGCTTTTTTTGGTGATTATTTGGAGATGAGTCACATGGACTTCCCTGCCCGGGCTGACTTTGAACTAGGGCCCTCAGATCTCAGCCTCCTAGCAAGTTAACAGGCATGAGGCACTAACTGGCTTCTGGCTAAAACTGGTATCCAGCCCTAATGCTAACAATTTGTAAGTGAGGACAGGGGAGGAAAACTAGGAGAGAGCAAGAAAGGTGGTGAGACTGTCCAAAAGTGAAACATACTCTTTGCCTAATTTATGTAACTGTAACTCCTCTGTACATTATCTTTATAATAACTTTTTTTAATTTTAAGGCTATGTTTCAGATATGATGCCCAATGTTTTATGTGTTTACATAATCCCTAGAAACTTGAATAATTCTATACTAATAACACTATTTTACATGTTAGAAAATAAAATCAGACTATAGAAAGTAACACTTTAATTCTTATAAAAACCATTTTGAAAAATATTATTAGCTTTCCATATAAAATAACATTAAATTTTGAAGCCATGTAAGCCAGGCAAGGTAGTGTTTGTAATGCAAGCAGTAAAATGGAAGATGAAGAATCACTGAGTTTGAAGGCAGCCTGGGAGATATAAATGTCCAGGTAAGCCTGAGGTACACAGAGGACCCTGTTTCAAACCACAATGAGCCACGTTTCCTTTAACATTTAATTTAAAAAAAATTTACTTTATATCATGTCTATGATTTCATACTTTGAAATTTAATCTATTCAGCTATTTGATTTTAATTCAAATGTTATGCTTATTTAACAGACTACACTTTACATATAATTTTAATTCCCTAATGTGTTACAGATTTGATATAACTATCAGTTTAATTCCTTTAGCTTAAATAGATTAAATAGAAGTTATTTAAAACTTATTGTGTAACACCATGTTATTTATTATTATTCATGATTCAAGAGCTCTGATATATATTTCAGTTTTCTATGTTTAACACTGAAAATTTTGTTTTCACTAAAAAACTTAGAATTGTGTGGTATTTAGCTTTACCTAAAACTGTAAGTCCAAAGATTTTAAGAATAAAGATTTTTTTTTTACATACCTGTCACAGAATCTGATCGGGAATGTTCCTCACTGTCTGAATCCTCCAGCAAATCATCACTTAAAAGACAAAGTAAAAACAATTAGAACTTTTGAAATATACATAAGGCACGGAGAATGTAAGTTAGCAGTAGAGCAAATAAAAGATCAGTTTCAGGCAGGTACCACCTATAATCTTAGCTACTCAGGAGACCTAGAGGATCAGGTCTGAAGCCAATCCAATTAGAAAAGTAGAAGAGACTATCTCTAATTAATCAGCAAAAAGCTGCAGTGGAGATATGGCTCAAGCAGTATAGAATACCAGCCAAACAAGCAAGGACAGAATAGAGAGACCCTGAGTTCAAGCCCCAGTATTAGCATAAAAAAGAAAAATGAAGAGTAGGGCACTGGTGATTTATGCCTATAATCCTAGCTACTCAGGAGGCTGAGATCTGAGGATCAATGTAAGAATCCAATTAACCATCAAATATATTACATATATAAAGGAAAATAAATAAATTTTATTAAAATTATTATAATAAAGGTGATATACAGAGGAATTACTGTTTCATAAATCAAATAATGAGTACATTTCTTTTGGAGCAATGTCACCCCTTCCCTTCACTCTCTGACAGCTTTTCCTTCCCATCCATGCCACACAAACAAGTTGTTTAGTTCATTTTCAACATAATGTCTAGTGAGTACTGCTGCTACATTTGTTCAGCCTTTGTGCCTCTTTTGTGTTCTCTCCTAATCTCCCCCAAAGACTGATCCACTTAAATCCTTGTGATACCTGGTTGAATAGGGTGACTTATCCAGACCTCTTTTCATGATGGGATAGGCACTGTGGTTAGGACTGAGATTTTAAGATTCTGAGAGTTTTAAAGCTTGAGAAACAGAAGATTTAAGGTAAAAGTTCTAGTCATACCCTTATTTTCTAATTACAAACGGCCTATTCAAAGGATGAAACAGTACAGAGAAACAGGCAATAGTACAGATATGCTATCTTGACTAACTTGGATTTTGAAGTGATTGGTGAAGTGACATCAGCAGATCTCAAAACTGGGGATCCTTCTTAGGGGTGTGCATTGACATCAGCAGATCCCAAGACTGGGGCTCCTTGGGGGGGAGGGGTGTGTGTGTGTGTGTGTGTGTGTGTGTGTGTGTGTGTGTGTGTGTGTGTGTGTGTGTGTGTGTGTGTGTGTGTGTGTGTGTTTATTTTTTTTTTTTTATTTTTTTTTTTTGGCCAGCCCTGGGCCTTGGACTCAGGGCCTGAGCACTGTCCTTGGCTTCCTTTTGCTCAAGGCTAGCACTCTGCCACTTGAGCCACAGCGCCACTTCTGGCCGTTTTCTGTATATGTGGTGCTGGGGAATCAAACCTAGGGCCTCATGTATACGAGGCAAGCTCTCTTGCCACTAGGCCATATCCCCAGCCCTGTGTGTGTGTGTTTTGAAGCTGTCTTTTACAGGCAAGAGTTACCAGACTGACCAATAAACAATTTCTATTTTAATGAATCTGACTGCATTTAAATGTACTATTCATCCTCTCTTTCAATGCGAAATCCACGGCTGAGAATGTATCAGTAAGTATCCATGAATTCCTATCAAAGTTATGAGCTTATTTATATTCGATACTGAAGATTCTTTTCAATATTGTTATGTTTCCTGGTCCTTTTTCTTATTAGCACACTTAAAAAATACTTGTTTCCTTTAGCACAAATCTATTAAGAGGCAAGCCGGAAAACATTTCTTTTTTTCTGATTACTTATTTATTGTCAAAGTGATGTACAGAGGGGTTACAGTTTCATACATAAGGCAGTTGGGTACATTTCTTGTACAATTTGTTACCTCCTCCCTCATTTCCCCCCTTCTTCATCCCCCGCCAGAAAACATTTCTAATTTGAAAAAAAAATTAGAATCCTGTCATGAGTTGAAAATACAAGAGCAATTTTACTAAAATGTTTTTACAGTTAGGCTACACCAATTCACTGCTGAGTGGTGTTATATTGTTTGAAATAATTAGGTCTTCTTTCCTCATCTAAGTTCATTTCCCTATTAGTAGTGAAACTGACTCCCATTATTTAAGCTATAATAAAAAAAAGGGGGGGGGGACTTAAAATCATTTGGTTCAAAGTCTATATGGAAAAATTTAATTTTTCCTTTTTGGGGGAGGAGGGTGTTAGAAAGGGTGTTAGAAATGGAATTTAGGGTATCTTTTCCCCCTTGGCGTTGTGTGTGTGTGTGTGTGTGTGTGTGTGTGTGTGTGTGTGTGTGTTGGAACCCAGGGCCTAATATGTGTCAAGCATGCATGTATTCTACCACTCATTCCTAGATGATTACTTCCAAATAGCATTGACTCACACTGATAATAAAGCATGTTTTACAGATTATGGGGTTTCTGAATGAAAATCATAAAGGTTTCAGATTTCTAACACATTTATTTTCTAATCTCATAACTGGAAAATTTTTTCTACCTCTTGAAACAGAACAATGAGAACATACAATGCTGAAAAAGAAAACATGTAACATCTATCTATAAAGACTATTAAAAAGGGGGCTGGGGATACTGCCTAGTGGTAAAAAGTGCTCACCTCATATACATGAAGCCCTGGGTTCGATTCCTCAGCACCACATATATAGAAAAGGCCGGAAATGGTGCTGTGGCTCAAGTAGTAGAGTGCTAGCCTTGAGCAAAAAGAAGCCAGGGCCTGTGCTCAGGCCCTGAGTTCAAGCCCCAGGACTGGCAAAAAAAAAAACACACAAGACTATTGAAAAGTAATCACATACCTATCTCCTTCCAGTTTTGGAATATCTGAGCAACTAGAGGAATCTTCCAGCCATGCCAAAGTTGGCCTCCTTGAATCAACTCCTGAGCTTGGTTCTCCTGATAGAATAAGCTGTTGTACAATTGCTGGATCATAAGCATTAATTTCAAACTTTAAGTGCACCTAAACAAAGAAAAATCCTAAGTTTATAACTAATTTCTTTTTTCAGTTACAACTGTATTACTTCAAAATGAAAACATACCTTCATAAGTTTAGAAACATCCCATATGCAGATCTTTCCTCGTTTAGTTGCAGCAGCTAGAAAATGAGGGCAACTCCCAGATCCAAAGCAGGATATCCTGTCAGTTCCATCTGTACAAGGAAACTGTGCAGGGCTTGTTGCAAGAGTGACTGACAGTGGTACGTTCTGTGTGTGCTCACCTTTCACAAATGGGCAGTTTGGGGAATGTCTCTCATGTTCAGACCTTTATACAAATTTAAAAAAGGTAACAATAGAGTAGTTAAATTTTTACATAAAAACAGAACTCCAAGATATTATATAAATAACAAATAGTAGAACTATTAAAACTCTTAATCTGGGCTCAAGGAATAGCTCAATGGTTCAAACTACAGCCTGTAACTTTGAATAACTACTATATCAGTTACAATTTCCCATGTTATAAAAAGGTCTAAGATAGACCTATCAGAGGTTCACAAGAGCTCAACAGCTACATACATATGATTGTATAAGATGAGGCTAAGCAAAATGAACTCCAAGAGATGGAAACAGGAGGATTTTATCATTGTCATTAGGTTTTTACATACTAGGTGAATTTCCTGAGGCATGCCCTAGGTGGCTACTGTATATGATTTTGGTACACTGGATATTGTATATATGCTTATCTGAGCTAGGAAAGGGTGTTCTTTACAGCCTGGATATTGAATTATGTACATATAATTTAGAGTTTGTGTTTCACTTTTGGATGCCTTTCTCCCAAGGCAGCCCCCCCACACCTTTTTTTTTTTGGCCTCTCTGTGAATTGAAATGGGAGACCATGTGCCTTTGTTCTCTATGTTCTAGGCTTGTCTCCCTGGCTTCTTTTTGCTCAAGGCTAGCACTCTACCACTTGAGCCACAGTGCTACAGCTGGCTTTTGTCCAGATAGATAGATAGATAGATAGATAGATAGATAGATAGATAGATAGATAGATGGACGGATGGATGGATGGATGGATGGATGGATGGGATAGAAAGATAAATAAATATTAATTAATAGTAGATAGTATTACCTGAATATTTGCTACTATTTTTAGTATACCTATTCTCTCCCTCTCTCCCTCTCCCTCTCTCCCTCTCTCCCTCTCTCCCTCTCTCCCTCTCCCTCTCCCTCTCCCTCTCTCTCCCCTGGGTCTTGGATTCAGGGCCTGAGCACTGTCCCTGGCTTCTTTGTGCTCAAGGCTAGCACTCTACCAGTTGAGCCATAGTGCCACTTCTGGCTTTTTCTGTGATTAACTCGAGGCAACTCACAAACATTCCAGCCCAGGCTGGCTTTGAACCACAATGCAAAGATCTCAGCCTGAGTAGCTAGAATTATATAGGAGCAAGTCACAGGTGCCCAGCTTCCCATGTAGATTTTGGAAACTATGAACCACAGAGACACTGTATATCAACAGATATGAGACAGAATAGAACGGTACACTTCATTCTCTTAAAACAATGAAAAAAATACATAAAATCTGTAAACGAGCCAGGACTGAAGGGACATGCTTATCAACCCAGCACTTGAAAAGCTGAGGCAGGAGAAATTCAAGGCAAGCAATGGGCTAGGGAGTGAATTCATGGCCAAAGTGTACAAGACAGCAAGGCACTGGCTCATAAAAAAGAAGAAAACAATCAAGGTTACTGTATCAAAACCAAAAAAGTGAAGATCACCTGCCTAGCAAGCATGAGGTCCTGAATTCAAATGCTGCTATCACCAAATTAAAAAAAAAAAAGCAGTATTTAGAAGCACATTTGTAGGACCAACTTGGTATATTATGCCCAGAAAACTCAAAAGACTCACCAAGGTTCATCAGTAGGTTCCCAACAGACGAGACATACACTACAGGTAAAACACATGGCTCTATCATCTCCAGATGAGGCAGGCTGTAAAATTTTTGAGAGATATAAGTTAATCATCATTAAAGTAGATTATTAACAAAACACTTTCCTTAAAAGCTCTTAAATCTTAAATACTACACTACGGAAAATAAAGTTAGTCTGTACTGACATTTAATATGGATATTTAATAAATTTATATCTATAGACAAGTGTTCAAAAATAGCAAATTTTAGAACAGTAAAGGAAATAAAATACCAAGTTTTGATAGCAAAACATAAAACTCAGATACATCTGAAAACTAATTGTTTGGGGGTCGAGGGCAGTACTGGAGTTAATTCAAGGCCTCATGCATTTCACTTGCTAGGCAGGCCCTTTACTACTTGAGCTATAACCCCAACTATCTCTATTTTTCAGAAGGATCTTGTGCTTTTGCATGGAGCCAGCCTCTGATCATAATCCTCCTACCTATGCCTCCCAGTAAGTAGGATTACAGAAGCATACCACCATACCTGGCTTGTTGGCTAACTGGCTTCAAACCATGACCCTCATAATTTCTACCACCCAAGGAGATGGGATTATAGGAAGGTACCACCATGCTGAATAAAATATTAATATTTTGAGCACTTCATTCTATAGAGAAAATTTATTATACATTTTAGAAGACTAAGAATAATCAGCCACTAACAAGGAGATTCTAGAAAATTATGATTTGATATCTTTCCAGAGATGGATTATAATGAACACTACTCAAGAGACAAAATAGCAAGATGTCACTAAACAGAAGCATATGAGAACAAACTGGATGAAAAGAAAGTAAGCTGTTAAGAAGAATGATGAACAGTGAATTCTGGATCTAGGAAAGTAATTTCAGTAATTCTAAATTTAGACAGTCTCCAACAAACTTATCACTCAACAGAAATCTGACAAACCTGAAGAAAACTTACTCAAAGATACACATGGCTTTCTAACATATAATTCTGAGTTAATATTCAGAACACATCACGGTATCTCATTCTTAAGATTCTTTTTGACAGAGACTTTGATGAACTTCAACTAAATGCTCAAATTCTAACAGTAAAACTAACACTTAAGTATTCGATTTCTTAGACATTTTCCCTTGCACGGGAGGTTAAACCCAAGGCCTCATGCAAACTAACCAAGTACTTTATCACTGATTTATATATACATATATCTATATGTATACACACACACACACACACAGAGCCATTTCCTTTCTTTTTTTTTCTTTCTCCAGTCCTGGGGCTTGAACATGGGGCATGATGAGCAGTGGCCCTGGCTTGTTAGGTTCCCTTTGAGTATGTGTCCTCATTTCTACGTGACACCCTAATATCCTGAGATACTCAAGAAACAGGGGGCTCATCCAAGATCTTTCACATGTCACTCAAAGAAATCCAGAAAGCCCATCCTTAGAAGGAGACATGTCCTGCTGCCCTGCTATGGCAGCCACAAGATTGGGCTAAACCAACATTCCTTCACAACTGACAAAGAACCAAAACACACACACACACACACACACACACACACACACACAGCCTGTACTTTATTGCTTCTGACACCATCAAGCTTTGCCTTATCTCAGGTATAGAAACCACAGAGCCACCCACAATAGACTGAAACTTCTTAAACTATTGAATAAGGAAGTAAAGCCATGTCTGTGGACAAGCTACTAGCTGGAGATGAGATTGTAGTTATCAGGACATTGGCCTTTCAGGGTTAAGACAGGAAGTGATTTGCCTGGTGTAAGGGTTACATAAGACCCTCAATCTGGTGGTCAAAGAGTAATTAGAACAAATTAGTACCCTATTTATTTGGGACACAATCAACTCCTGGGGGAGCAAAGATGCCAATCTCTAGAAGATACATAAACTAGCTTCCAAAGAATTCATTTTTCTCTTGTATAATTTTAGC
This sequence comes from Perognathus longimembris pacificus, assembly GCF_023159225.1. NCBI lineage: Eukaryota > Metazoa > Chordata > Mammalia > Rodentia > Heteromyidae > Perognathus > Perognathus longimembris. The sequence goes on from NC_063168.1 coordinate 56,939,164, forward strand.
ATAAAGATGGTGACTTTCAAAAATTTATGTTATGGCTTTTATTTTTTTGGAAGTTTATTTTATTTTTTATAACAATTACTTATTTATTGTCAAAATGATGTACAGAGGGGTTACAGTTTCATACATTAGGCCATGGGTACATTTCTTGTACTATTTGTTACTTCCTCATGTTATGGCTTTTAATACGTGAAGTTTTGTTGTTGTTGTTGTTTTGGCCAGTCCTGGGCCTTGGACTCAGGGCCTGAGCACAGTCCCTGGCTTCTTCCCGCTCAAGGCTAGCACTCTGCCACCTGAGCCACAGCCGACCCTTCTGGCCGTTTTCCATATATGTGGTGCTGGGGAATCGAACAGAGAGCTTCATGTGTAGGAGGCAAGCACTCTTGCCACTAGGCCATATTCCCAGCCCTACGTGAAGTATTTTATCTGTTGCATGTGTGTATGTATATGTGTGTGCGTGTGTGTGCCTTTTATATAACATCTCTAAATTAAAATGTTATTGTCTTGTGATATTCTTCTATATAAACGATAGGGGTTTTTGTTGTTGTTGTTGTTGTTGCTGTTGTTATTGTTAGTGTTTGGCCAGTCTTGGGGCTTGGACTCAGGGCCTGAGCACTGTCCCTGGCTTCTTCTTGCTCAAAGCTAGCACTCTATCACTTGAGCCACAGGGCCACTTCTGGCCATTTTTTGTATACGTGGTGCCGGGAAATCGAACCCAGGGCTTCATGCATGCTAAGCAAGCACTCTACCACCAGGCCCTATTTCCAGCCCCTTCTTTGACTCTTTAACAGGAAGAACTCAGTGTTAAGCTGGTCTATTATAAGCAAGTGAAGTTTCCTATTAATTAACTAAACCTTGCTAAAACCCATTTTTCTTATGCTCCCTGCATGTTAGCTCAGTGAAGTCTTTTTTTCTTTTTCTTTTTTTGTCAGTCATGGAAATTGAACTCAGGGCCTAGATGCTGGGTGCTGTCCCTGAGCTTTTGTGCTCAAGGCTAGCTATATCACTTTGAGCCACAGCACAACCTCCAGTGGCTAACTGGAAAGAGTCACCCAGACTTTCCTGCCCAAGCTGGCTTCAAACCACAATACTCAGATCTTAGCCTCCTGAGCAGCTAGGATTACAGGCATAAGCCACCAGTGCCCAATTTCAGTGACGTTTTCTTTGACTCACTCTCCTATCTCTTTAGCATACAAATCTTTACACTGTATACCTCACCTTGTTTCCCCTAAACTATGGCCAATTTTCTTCACTAATATTTACTCTATCAACAGAGATATAACTGCATATAAACCTCTAAAACACCTAGATATATGTCTTCATCAGCTTCTCAGTACCAATGTTTAATTTACAATGTGCTACTTCTGTATTTATATAAAATATGGATAATTTGTATCTAAATTAATAGTAAGATTTCAGGAGTAACTGCAACACTACTTTTTACTTTTTAAAAGAAAGGGTCTTGGCGGGGCAGGGGATATGGCCTAGTGGCAAGAGTGCCTGCCTCAAATACATAAGGCCCTGGGTTCGATTCCCAAGCACCACATATACAGAAAATGGCCAGAAGTGGCACTGTGGCTCAAGTGGCATAGTGCTAGCCTTGAGCAAAAAGAAGCCAGGGACGGTGCTCAGGCCCTGAGTCCAAGCCCCAGGACTGGCCAAAAAAAAAAAAAAAGAAAGCGTCTTGGGGCTTGGAATATGGCCTAGTGGTAGAGTGCTTGCCTCATATACATGAAGCCCTGGATTCAATTCCTCAGCACCACATATATAGAAAAACTCAGAAGTTGCGTTGTGGCTCAAGTGGTAGAGTGCTAGCCTTGAGTGAAAAAGAAGCCAGGGACAGTGCTCAGGCCCTGAGTTCAAGGCCCAGGACTGGCCAAAAAAACAAAAACAAAAGGGCCTTACAATGTAGCCCAAAATGGCCTCCAGCTCAAGATCCTCCAACCTCACCTCCAGAACACTGGGATTCCAATGTATACTACCACACTCAGCCTGTAAAACTACTGTATTTTTGTTTGGGGGGGAGGGATTGAGGGTATGTGCTAGTAAAGGGGCTGAACTCAGAGCTTTCTTGCTCGTTATAGCAACAGAGCCAAAGCATCTGGTTCAGCTTTTTCTTGATAAATTGGAGATGAAGATGGACTTTCTTACAAAGACTGTAATTTGTATGTATTTTTTTACATAGACTTAAATTTGTGATCCTCCTGTTTCCACCTCCTAAGTAGCTAAGAATACAGGCATGAGATTCTAATGCCCAGCACAAAACTGATTTTACTAATCACTTTAAACATCTACTTCTATGTTATAAAAGCAGAGATCAAAAACTAAAATAATGCTGAGCACGGGCGGCTCATGCCCATAATCCCATTCCATTATTCAGGAGGCTGAGATCTGAGGATCACAGTTCAATGACATGAGACTCCAATTAAACATTAAAAAGCCAGAAGTAGGGCTGGGGATATGGCCTAGTGGCAAGAGTGCCTGCCTCATATACATGAGGCCCTGGGTTCGATTCCCCATCACCACATATACAGAAAATGGCCAGAAGTGGCGCTGTGGCTCAAGTGGCAGAGTGCTAGCCTTGAGCAAAAAGAAGCCAGGGACAGTGCTCAGGCCCTGAATCCAAGGCCCAGGACTGGCCAAAAAAAAGCCAGAAGTGGAGTCATGGTTCAAGTGGTAGAATGCCAGCCTAGAGTGGAAAAGCCAAAGGATAGCACCCAAACCCTGAGTTCAAGGCCCAGGACTGGCACCAAAGGGAAACAAAAAAAGAGAAAGAAAAGGTGAAAATCAGCACACATCCAATGACAATATTTTCTAAAAATAAAATCTAAAATGTCAATTTGATGCTATGAAAACAATTCCTAATCTGAGAGAAAATAAACTTTAAGTTAGTTGCAAAACCAATTTTTCTCCATTTATATACAATACAGCACATAGGAAATAGCCATGCTGAATCCTAATCAATGGAGTAGGAAAAAGCAGAAGTCAAAATACATGCATACAAACAAAATGCAAGGCTGTATAAAACAAGGTTTTGAAAAAGCATTCAAAGGCTGAAGATTTAACTGAAGATTACAATAGTCTATTAAACAAAACAGATATGATTGATAGTAACTTTTACCTGATGATAAAATCCAGCTTGTGCCATGGGATCTGGTTGTGCCCACCTATAGCCTACATGTGGCCATGAGGTAAATGTCTCCCGTCTGTTAGCTTCACTATACATCAAAGATCTACAAGTAAACATACTTTATGAAATAGAAGTTAGGCATCAAACTAGAGTGAAACTTCTGTTTATCACTGCAGATTTCTAAAGTTCTGACTGAATTACGAAACATGGGAATTATCTAATGATCAAATATAAATTTTTAACTAAAAATAATCACTTTTAAGAATTTCCCTTCAGGGGGCTGGGGATATGGCCTAGTGGCAAGAGTGCTTGCCTCGTATACATGAGGCCCTGGGTTCAATTCCCCAGCACCACATATACAGAAAATGGCCAGAAGTGGTGCTGTGGCTAGCCTTGAGCAAAAAGAAGCCAGGGACAGTGCTCAGGCCCTGAGTCCAAGCCCCAGGACTGGCCAAAAAAAAAAAGAAATTTCCCTTCAACAGAGTAGAAAAAAAATCTTAGTGACTATGGCTAACAAATAATTCTGGGAAAAATTAAACTAACCAGTAAAGAATAATTAACAACCAGAAAATAAAACCTCACGAAATAAAAAGGGCGCTATATACTATCATCACATGCCAGGTTTTGCCTAATTAAGTCATAACCAAATTAACAGTTTTTTTTTTGAAGCATATTGAGTAACCTATTAACAGCAGTTTTTTTTCCCCTAAGTTTACGGAATGACCATTATCAAGGAGGACTTGGGGGTTTTGCTGTTTTGTTCTTGGAATTGTTGTCTAAGTGGAAAGCTGTTTTCTACACTTTCTCAAAGAAATTCTCCAAGAAGACCATACTCGTTGGCTATCAATGAAATACATGAATTCCTGGCCAGGTTATGGGAGCACATGCCTGTAACTATAGTACCCAGGAGACGGAGGCAAGAGGCTCTTGAGTTCAAGATCAGCTTGGACTAATAAACAAGATTTTGTCTCAAAAAATAAAAAGTATCAGGGGCTGGGAATATGGCCTAGTGGCAAGAGTGCTTGCCTCATACACATGAAGCCCTGGGTTCGATTCCTCAGCACCACATATATAGAAAAAGCCAGAAGAGGCGCTGTGGCTCAAGTGGCAGAGTGCTAGCCTAGAGCAAAAAGAAGCCAGGGACAGGGCTCAGGCCCTGAGTTCAAGCCCCAGGACTGGCAAGAAAGAAAGAGGAGAGGGAAAAGAGGAAAGAGAGAGGAGAGAGGAAAGAGGAAAGAGAAGGAGGGGGGAGAGGGAGGGAGGGAGAGAGAGAGAGAGAAAAAGAGAAAGAGAGAGAATATATTACAAGTTTCATCAACTTACTCAAATTATAACTGAAAGGTGATATTTTGAAAGAATAACAGCAAATATAAGGAAGTGTCCAAAGGACTGATAGAAAAGTTTACTCTTCCTAAGACAAAACTGCAAATAATATCAAGAAGGGGAAAAAAAAAGAAAAAGTTATAAAGGTCATCAAAACAAGACCAGAAAAAAATTTCTTAAATTCTGCTTAAATTGATGAGTACATGACTTTCAATACTATTATAAACTTTGTTCACTCATATTGCCTTGTACCTTAAAATGGGACATTACAGGTGAAGACTTTGCCTACCATTTGCACAAGCTATAGGTTTAGTCCACAGCAGAGAAGGGGGGAAAAAAACATGTGGAAGCTAGTATAGCATTTCATTTAATTGATCTTCAGGATCAACTAAAGATAGTCTCAGTCATACCACCACTAAACTCAAACTTTCAATAGACCTAAGGTTCAAAGTCTTTATAAGGCTCTTAGATTCATTTTTAAGGAAATAAACACCAAAGGCTATATCAAAAATAGTCTCTGGGAACATGTGCAAACACCAAGAAACAATGGAAGTCCTATCTCATGAATGCATTGCCTAAATAAAAATTTACCACAGCTTGCACTTATTTCTTTAGGGAAAAAAAATGCCACTGTTCACAACTCTTAAAGGCAATTTTATGATCTTGAGACGGGCATTGCTCTCAGAAAGTAATGCTTTACCTAATTATGTACTTTCAAATTTTCCTTTCCAAACAGGTTTCCAAAGAATATTTTAATGACAGCCCTAGCACTTAACACCTGACAGATTACAAAACAGAGTATTTTGCCCAAAGTTAATATTTATATTAATAATATATTAATATTGCCCAAAAATAAAAGTAACTTGTGGGTAGGGATGGGAAGGGAAACATGGGGAGACCAAAGGAAGAGGTAACATTTTCAAGAAGCATTGTACTCACAAACCTGACTTACAGAATTGTAACTCCTTTATATATAAGTACTTAATAAGGCTGAAGAAAATGCAGCAATGACACTCACTAGACACTAAGTTGAAAGTGAACTATACAACCTGTGGATGGATAGGGAAAAAAAAAACCTGGGAGAGCAAAGGAAAGGATGACATTATCCAAAAAGAAATGCACTGGGGGGGCTGGAAATATGGCTAGTGGCACCACATATATAGAAGACAGCCAGAAGTGGTGCTGTGGCTCAAGTGGCAGAGTGCTAGCCTTGAGCAAAAAGAAACCAGGGACAGTGCTCAGGCCCTGAGTTCAAGCCCCAGGGAAAGAAAGGAAAGAAAGAAAAAGAAAGAAAGAAAGAAAGAAAGAAAAGAAAGAAAGAAAGAAAGAAAGAAAGAAAGAAAGAAAGAAAGAAAGAAGAAAGAAAGAAAGAAAGAAAAGAAGAAGAAAGAAGAAAGAAAGGAGGGAAGAGGAGGGAGGGAGGGAGGGGAGGGAGGGAGGGAGGGAGGGAGGGAGGGAGGGAGGGAGGGAGGGGAGGGGAGGGAGGGAGGGAGGGAGGGAGGGAGGGAGGGAGGGAGGAAGGAAGGAAGGAAGGGAAAGAAAGAAAGAGGGAGGGAGGGAAGAGAGAGAATGGGGGAGGGAAGGAGGGAAGAAAGGAGGGAGGGAGGGAGGGAGGGAGGGAGGGAGGGAGGGAGGGAGGGAGGGAGGGAGGGGAGGGAAGGGGGGAGGGAGGGAAGGGGGGAGGGAGGAGGGAGGGAGGGAGGGAGGGAGGACAAGAAATATACTCATTACCTGACATGAAATATAAAAACTGAAAAAAGATATATAAAATTCTAACCAATTGCTAATACAATTAATACAAGTTATTTATATACTAAAATCACTTAGCTAATACAAACAGGGTAACAAATCATTTTCTCAAAAGGTAAACATAAATATTGTAAATAAAAGAGCCATAATTAAAATAATGGATGTTAAAAACAAATGCAATTGGGCTGGGGATATAGCCTAGTGGCAAGAGTGCCTGCCTCGGATACACGAGGCCCTAGGTTCGATTCCCCAGCACCACATATACAGAAAACGGCCAGAAGCGGCGCTGTGGCTCAAGTGGCAGAGTGCTAGCCTTGAGCGGGAAGAAGCCAGGGACAGTGCTCAGGCCCTGAGTCCAAGGCCCAGGACTGGCCAAAAAAAACAAATGCAATTCACTATTACATTTGGTACCAACAGGATATACTATTTGTAAATTCCAAGAAAGCTATAATTCCCATTCAGTGAAAATATCAAAGTGCAAATGCTGCATAAGAAGACAAATGTGAATATCTAATAAAAAAATTATAGCCTTTAGTGTCAGGTATGAGGGCACAGTGCTGTAATTCCAGCTATGCAGGAGATGGAAATAGGAGGATTCTATTTCCGGCCCAGTCCAGGAAAAAACCTATATCAAACAAGTCAGAACTGGTATACACAGCTACAATCCCAGACAGATGGGAGGATTTCGGGCAGAGGCCAGCCTAGGAAAACAACATAAGACCCTATCTGAGAAACTAAATCAAAAAGAGCTTGTGTATGTTAAGTGGTATGAGTACAATCCCCAGTAACACACACACCACCACGATGGTTTTATACTTGAGTATAGCAGCATTTTTATAATGTTTAATAAGAATCTAATGTCATTTCAACTAGCACAGTACTCTACCATTTAAACCAAACAGACACACCTTGTAGCTTTAGTTTCTTTTACAAATAGAATCTTGTATTTTTCCCAGATGGCTTTGACTGCAACACCAGCACTTTATTGGCAAAGATGTGCTGTTGCTAACAGTAATCTACTATGAACCACAAGTGGTGGAGCGACAGACTTGAAACAAAAAGGTCAGGGTCAGAGGCTAGGCTCTGAGTTCAAGTCTAGGACAAAAAGGAAGAAAATAAATGAATGAATGAATAAGTCTTTGCTGGGTGCCACTAGCTCATCCTACCTACTCAAGAGGCTGAGATCTGAGATTCTCAGTTAAAGCTAATGTGGAGAGGCAAGTCCATGAAACTTTTATCTCAAAAGAGCCAGAAGTGGAGCTATGGCTCAACCAATAAAGGACTAGACTTGAGCAAAAATGCTAAGGGACAGTACCCAGGCCCTAGGACTGACACACTGACACACACACACACACACACACACACACACACACTCCCCCACACACACACAAATCTTACTGTAAGATTATCACAACTGACTTTTTTATATTAGAAGAAAAGAATTACCACTTTCCCTATGTTCACTTTGAGATACAGTTTTTGAATTTGAAAGAATTTACTTCAAAGGTCACAAAATTTCATCAATGGTAAAGTAATTCTTTTTTTTTTCTTTTTGCCAGTCCTGAGCCTTGAACTCAGGGCCTGAGCACTGTCCCTGGCTTCTTCTCAAGGCTAGCACTCTGCCACTTGAGACACAGCACCACTTCTGGCCATTTTCTATATATGTGGTGCTAAGGAATTGAACCCAGGGCTTTTGCCACTAGGCCATATTCCCAGCCCCGTAAAGTAATTCTTATACACTAAGTAATTGTAGAAGTTTCCTCAAATATTACTAACCAATTAATAAACTAAATTTTTCAAAATAAAGTTCAGTATTTTGACAGAAATCAGAATCTAGTTTTTAAAACATTTTGAAATTTTAAGTCATAATCAAATTTTATAATAATTTTTGGCTGATCAATAAACTAAACATTGAATCTCATTGTCACCTCTCTACATAAGTAAGAATCATACCTGTCTACAGAACGGCCTGGCCCCACTCCAAGTTCTGGACGTGCACTAGGTAAGAGGTAAGACAATCTGTCCATCACTGAGGATGCCACAGGTAAGGCAGCAACATTTTGATTTATTTTCTTGAGTTCATTTACAATGGCACTGGCAATGGACTTCAATACATGATGCGGAAGATGAAATGTAACCGTGGCCCACTGAAAGAAAATAAGACAATAAACAAAGGAAAATGTACTCAACATTTTTACCCAAAATAATAACAACCCATTAAGAAGTATTTATCACCTTTAACTCAGTTATCTCATTAGTTTATCAAGACTTGGCATTAAAGAAAGAATGAAACTTCTTGGCCAGGCACCAGTGGCTCATGCCTGTAAATCCTACTCAGGCTAATATCTGAGGATCATAGTTCAAAGTTAGCCCAGGAAGGAAAGTCCATGAGACTCTTATTTCCAATTAACTATAAGAAAACTAGAAATGGCACTGTGGCTCCAAGTGGTGGAATGCTAGCCTTGAGCTTTGTAAAAGCCCAGTGACAGCACCCAGGCCCTGAGTTCAAGCCCCACCAATCGAACCCCCACCCCCCACACACACACACCAAAAAAATAAAAGAAAAAGAAACTTCTTACTGGAAAAAAGTCAAATCAGCGAAGCAAAAATGTAGTAGCAGTAGTATGCATGCTGGGCACAGGTGGCTCACACCTATAATTCTAGCTACTCCAGAGGCTGAGATCTGAGAATTGTAGTTCAAAGCCAGCCCAGGCAGAAAGCCCATGAGACTCTTATCTCCAATTAACCACTAAAAACAAAACAAAACAAAACAAAAAAGTGGGGAGCTGGGAATGTGGCCTAGTGGTAGAGTGCTAGCCTAGCATATACATGAAGCCCTGGGTTCAATTCCTCAGCATCACATATACAGAAAGGCCAGAAATGGCGCTTTGGCTCAAGTGGTAGAGTGCTAGCCTTGAGCAAAAAGAAGCCAGGGACAGTGCTCAGGGTCCTGAGACCCAAGCCCTAGGAATGGGAAAAAAAAAAAAAAAAGTGGAGCTGTGGTTCAAGAAGCAGAGCAATGGCTTAAGCAAAAGCAGCTCAGAGACAAAGTCCAAGCCCTGAGTTCAGGCCCAAGGACCAGAACAAAACAAAAATTATTTTTAAGTTGGTTTTAATGTTATTTTTAAGCAACACAGTTCTGTTCCTAAACAGTAGTACAATGACTATATTTTGGAAATAGTTAACATTATCTGGGATGAGGAAAATATTTATTGAAACATTGTGTCTCCCTTTTCTGGAACAATGGAAAAACCATGTTAATTTGTACATAGCAACAAGGCAGCTGATTAAATAAAATCATTATCTTTTTGTTGCATGAATATTCAAATATATATAAAAAGTGTGTGTGCACTTGCTGAGTAACCCAAAGAATGGACTGTGACAGTTTTTAAACTATTGTGTCTCAGCTTCTAACCTATACTTTAATTCTCTGGTCTGTCACACTGAAGCTAAGACAAGCTTTATTTGTACTCTATCAGTTTCCTGGCTGTGGTTCTGCCAACAGGAAAATACAAGGAAAACTAGAAAGTACAATGAGAGAAAAAGACACCTCATTGTTGCCATTACTAGTCCCTGTTCCAGCACTGTTTCAGGCATGACTGTGTGGCAAGTATACCATCAAGCACTCAGCATCTCTCTTCAGATATATGACTCCTGGTTCTAAAACGATCCTCCATGTTCCTGGAGTATCAGCTGGATAGCATGGAGTCTTATTTTCTAAGCTTCTAGATTCTGTGTTCCTCCAGATAACAATGAGAGCTGCTTCCATACAGTTACCATTTCTGCGACCTTATGGTTTCTGACTTTGTCAGTTCTCAAGTATCTGTTTAATCTATTTCTTAAAATAAATTATCTGTGAAATTACTAGTTGCCGCCTTCCAAAACAGAAAATGTCTTACCAGAATTACAGGCTAATAAAAACATGGTTATGGTTTGATTCCTCAGTACCACATACACAGAAAAAGCTAGAAGTGGTAGAAGTGGTGCTGTGGCTCAACTGATAGAGTGCTAGCCTTGAGCAAAAGAGCTAAGAAACAGTGCCCAAGCCCTGAGTTCAAGCCCCACAACAACAAAAAATTAAATGCCAATTTCCAAAACCATGTTCCATTCTTATCTAAGCTTGGAACTTAAAGGAAGCCTCTTTCATCTGTATCTTAAGCACACTAAGCCTTCAGACTGGCATCACAGAAGGCTTAGGAACACAATAAGCCAAACAGTTCACATGAGCTAAAGTGAAACTTCAATAAAAAATAATTTTAGGGGCTGGGATTATGGCCTAGTGGCAAGAATGCTTGCCTCATATACATGAAGCTCTGGGTTCGATTCCCCAGCACCACATATATAGAAAACGGCCAGAAGTGGCGCTGTGGCTCAAGTGGCAGAGTGCTAGCCTTGAGCAAAAAGAAGCCAGGGACAGTGATCAGGCCCTGAGTTCAAGCTCCAGGACTGGTAATAATAATAATAATAATAATAACAATAATTTTATAAGCCAGGAGTGGGTGGCTCACATCTATGATCCTAGGCCAAAATCTGAAAATCAAGGTTGGAAGCCAACCTGGGCAGACAAGTCTATCACACTCTTATCTCTAATTAACCAGCAAAAAAAAACTACAAGCGAGGGCTGGGAATGTGGCTTACTGATAGAGTGCTTGCCTAGCTTGCACCAAGCCCTGGGTTCATTCCTCGCCACCACATAAACAGAAAAAGCCAGAAGTGATGCTGTGGCACAAGAGGTAGAGTGCTAGCCCTGAGCAAAAAGAAGCCAGGGACAGTGCTCAGGCCTTGAGTCCAAACCCCAGGACTGGCAAAAAACAAAAAACTACAAGTAGAGGTGCAGTTCAAGTGCCAGTCATGAGCTAAAAAGACTAGCAAAAACTACAGGACCTAAGTTCAAGTCCCAATGCTGGCATGCATGTACATGTGTGCATGCACGTGCGGGCATACACATGTGTGCATACATTCAAACAAACACACACACACACAATCAGCCAGGTATTGGTGGCTCATGTATAATGTTATCATAGCTTCTCAGGAGACTGAGAATTCAGGATCGCTATTTGAAGACAGCCAGGACAGGAAAGTCTTTGACTCTTATCTTTATTAAACTACAAAAAAAAAAAGCTGTAAGTGGATGTGGCAAGTGGTAGAGCACCAGCACCGAGCAAAAAAGCTCAGTGACAATACACAGGCCCTGAGTTCAAGCCCCAGGACTAGCAAATCATTATCATCATCATAGTAACAATAGTAATCAGCTTTGAGATGTCTTACAAGCACACTTTGTTTCTTAAAAGACAGAAAAAACTACAAGCAGAACCTTTCTATAGGAAAGGTGGCAAAGTAAAATGATAGAAGTCTTTGTTTTTCTATAATTCACAAAAAGATAATTTTTAATGTCTTACCTTAGCAACTTTGTGATTTGCTGCAGTCTCGTGAGATGTATTTTTTAAACCATCTTTGAGCTGTGTTATGAACAAATCATAACCTTCTGTACTAGAAATATCTACCTTTTCTAAACACGCTGATAAGAGTTGTTGTGCCTAAATAAAAGGTGTTCACAAGAAAATTAAACATTATAAATCACATTTAAATTCAGCTCCTAATTCAGATATTATAGTTTGTCACAATTATGACAAGTATTATGCAGTATTATACAAGTATATGCTATACAAGTACTATATTAAACTTATTAGGCTTTTACTTTTACAAAGCTAATTAATTAAATGATTGAAAGGGCTACTATACAAGTACATGAGACAAAGCAATGTACTCAGTGTCGTACCATAAATTAAAATTAACTATTATAGGGCTGGGGATATAGCCTAGTGGCAAGAGTGCCTGCCTCGGATACACGAGGCCCTAGGTTCGATTCCCCAGCACCACATATACAGAAAACGGCCAGAAGCGGCGCTGTGGCTCAAGTGGCAGAGTGCTAGCCTTGAGCTGGAAGAAGCCAGGGACAGTGCTCAGGCCCTGAGTCCAAGGCCCAGGACTGGCCAAAAAAAAAAAAAAAAAAAATTAACTATTATAAAAAATTACACTATTATAAACAAAATCAAGAAAGAAAAATGGATCAATTGCACATAAATGTTCATAAATGCATATAATTGTAAAGAGATAAATGTAAAGTCCTCCAATGAGCTTTAAGTATGCAAACTGTACCTGACACTCAGCAATTATCATAAAAAGGTCTTCTGCATTATCCACATAATTCAATATGAACTATTAACACAAATACATGGTTGATATAAGATAAAGAATAAATCTACACTCATTAAACCCAGCTTAGGACCTTATATTTTAGGAAAGTCAGTAACAAGTAAATGACACCTAGAATGGTAGAGTATTTACAAAGAGTATTATATGAACAACACTTGGAATTATGCAAGGTAAATGGAGAGGAAATAGCAATAGCTATTTTTGTAACAGTAAGCAAAATGGAAGAGAAAGTAGAAGACAGCTACACACCTACCATTTTAGTATATACAGTAGGAAAACATCCTGACTTGAGATTTATTTAATAAATTTTCAAATGCTTCATACAGAAGGGATGAAAATTCCAAGAAGAAATTGTACTCATTACCTGACTTATGGAACTGCAACCCTTCTATAACAATTCCTTAATAATGAGGAAAAAAAAATTTTAAACAATTTTTTTTTGCCAGTCCTGGGCCTTGGACTAAGGGGCTGAGCACTGTCCCTGGCTTCTTTTTGCTCAAGGCTAGCACTCTGCCACTTGAGCCACAGCGCCATTTCTGGCCATTCTCTATATATGTGGTACTGAGAAATCGAACCCAGGGCTTCATGTATATGAGGCAATCACTCTTGCCACTAGGCCACAGTCCCAGCTCCTTAACAAATTTTTTTAAATAGTAATAATAACAGCATAGAACTCATGGTTTTTGCCTGTAATCCCACCTACTCAGGAGGCTGAGACCTGAAGTTCTCAATTAAAAGGTAGCTCAGACAGGAGAAGCAATGGCCTTTAATCGCCAACTAAATTAATCTCCACAAAAAAGCCAGGAGTAGGGCTGGGGATATGGCCTAGTGGCAAGAGTGCCTGCCTCATATGAGGCCCTGGGTTCGATTCCCCAGCACCACATATACAGAAAATGGCCAGAAGTGGCGCTGTGGCTCAAGTGGCAGAGTAATAGCCTTGAGCAAAAAGAAGCCAGGGACAGTGCTCAGGCCCAGAGTCCAAGCCCCAGGACTGGCCAAAAAAAAGCCAGGAGTAGAGCTGTGGCTCAAATGGTAGAGCATTAGCATTAGGTGATAAACCTGAGGGACAGTACCTAGGCCCAAAGTTCAAGTCTTACTACTAGCACAAAAAAAAAAAAAAATTTACCTCACCTCTACCTGTCTTTCAGCTTCATATGGACAACAGAACTAAATTCTATCCAATGGGACAAATACAAAAAAAAAGGTAAATGGTGGGAGTGAACAAAAGACAGAAAACAAGAATAAATAAGACAAGAAGAGACGTGTAAAAAGAAAGGTGCCTTTTTCCCCTTCTCTGAAACTGGGAAATAGTTAGACTTAAACAAGCTATCTATCTGGACCCCAGTGGCTCATGCCTGTAATCCAGCTACTCAGGAGGCTGAGATCTGAGAATCATGGTTCAATGTCAGCCCAAGCAGGAAAGTCTGTGAAACCCTAATCTACAATTAGCCACCAGAAAACCCAAAGTGGAACTGTGGCTCAAATGGTAGAGCACTAGCCTTGAGCAAAAAATACTCAGGCAATGTGCCCAAGCCCTCAAGTCCCATGACCAACTGGGATCTCTGTTAGAGCTGTTTAACCAATGCTAGTACAAAATTTACATCTAAAATATTACGCCAATAAGTACCAATAATTATGCAGAAGAAAGACAATTATTTAAACAGCATGACTGAAAACTCAATTCTTTGTAGTGGTAACTATGTAACACCCTTAAAAGACAACTTCACTTGATTCAATATCCTATAGGTCAAAGATTAAGAAGAGTATACTGATATTTATTTCAACTTACCTCTGTAACTGGCAACTCAAGCTGAACCACATCATCTTGCTTTGAAACTGGAGTTTGCAGAGCAGTGTCTAACAACAAGATTCCATTAAGGTCTTTCCTACACCCCACTGCATAATCATCCACAAATATAACTTTATCCACAGCAGAAATATACTGACATTTCACTTGTCCACCTGGTTTAGCTGTTAAAAGAACAAAAATTCAGCCTGTAAGACTTTAAGACAGAGTCCATAAAATAACTCTTAGGGGCTGGGAATATGGCCTAGTGGTAAGAATGCTTGCCTAACATGCATGAAGCTCTGGGTTCGATTCCTCAGCACCAAATATACAGAAAGAGCCAGAAGTGGTGCTGTGGCAAGTGGGAGAGTGCTAGCCTTGAGAAAAAAAAAAAAAGCCAGGGACCGTGCTCAGGCCCTGAGTTCAAGACCCAGGTCTGGCAAAAAATAAATTTTTTTAATGCTCAAATCATAGCCAAATAAAATTATAATCCCATCTGTATTGATATTATGTCTTATACCATTCTCTTTCCCTTCTCTCTCCCCTGAAAGTTCATTACCATCATGTTACACATACATACACGTATGTATGTACACTTGTCAACATGTATCTTTTAGGTCTAAAGCTGACCAATGATGGAAAACATGCAGTATTTGACTCTGACTTTGGCTTATCTCCCATCTATTTTCTTTTTTTTTTGGCCAGTCCTGGGCCTTGGACTCAGGGCCTGAGCACTGTCCCTGGCTTCTTCCCGCTCAAGGCTAGCACTCTGCCACTTGAGCCACAGCGCCGCTTCTGGCCGTTTTCTGTATATGTGGTGCTGGGGAATCGAACCTAGGACCTCGTGTATCCGAGGCAGGCACTCTTGCCACTAGGCTATATCCCCAGCCCCCCCATCTATTTTCTTGACAATTACATAATTTATTTTTCTTTATACCTAAATAGAATTTCATGCTGTTTATTACCATATTTTCTTTATTCAATGGTTGTTGAGCACCTCAGTTGACTATTATTTGGCTATTATTATTTAGCTATTATTTGTCTATTATGAACAAAGCTGCAAAAAGCATGAGCAATGTGGGTACCTGTCATGTATATTGATATGATTCCTCTGGATATATGCCCAGAGTAGTGACATGGTGGGGTCATAAGATACATCTACTTTTAGTTGGGTTATTTTGTTGGGTTTGTTTGTTTTTGGAAATGTGGAGCTGATCTCAGAGCCTCAAGCTCTAATAAAGTACAATATAAATATATATGTACATACTAAAAGTGAGTTCGCTCAAATTGAAAATTTCATGTGAACAACCTGTTTTTAAAAACTGTTTACCTCATGTTAGAGTACTTGGCAGAGATCTAAGCACCAATCTCTAGCTTGTTCCCTTTCTCATGCTATATGGTGACCTACTTAAAACAGAGTATATTAGTGGCTGAGATTAAAGGAGGAGCCAGAATGTTTATCTTTGGTCAGATGAAATATTCACAGATTCTTTACCATGGTGAAACACAGTAGTGCTGAATTCCCTACACAGAAATATCAAGGTCAGAGTTCATATTCTTGGTCTCTACCTGACTTCTTTCTTTGGAATATACTATTTAATTTTGCCTTTGTATTTTTAATTTGGGAGATTGTTTAACCCTATTGCTGTCCTGCTATATTATGCATTTCACACATTGAAATGATCTTTTAAAATGCTTTTTAAACTCCACAACATATCTGAGAGTTCCTAACATGAGAAAACAGTTAAAGAAAAAGCACTTCACCATGAAGAAAGGGAAAAAAAATCATCTTGTGATCATTTTACTAGATGACTTTTAATCTTTTAGTCCTCTGCAGACAAGGGAACACTTCCTTAAAGTACTTGAAGACTTGCGAGTTGGAATTGCATGTTACTTGAAAGATCTAATTAAGCTAAATTTTGGTGCACAGCAGTTGTACATGAGTTCATGTTTATGTAGCAAAATGTACTGAAATGTACTTGTATTGAAATATACATGTAAAGACAGTTGTGGAAATTGTTTATTATATTTTCCTTGTGTGTCTCATTTGTCTAGAGCATAAAATTCCTTCTTTTTAAAAAAAGAATTGTTCTAACTAAATAAGGCTAAATGAGTACTGTAATTGAAAATATATTTTAAATCTTTGTCATGAGTTTTTAAAAAGAAAAAAGCTATTACAAATTGTATCATTCCTGATGACACAGAATTTTGTGAGTGGTTTTAAATAAATTTTATACTTCTATTTTGCAACAAAAAAAAAAAAAACTGTTTACCGCCAAGTGTTGGTTGGTAGCTTACACCTATAATACTAGCTATTCATGAGGCTCTCAATTCAAAGCCAGCCCAGGCAGTAAAGTCTGTGAGACTCCTATCTCCAATTTAACCACCAGAAAACTAGAAGTAGAGTTGAACTCAAAGTGCCGTGAGCAAAAGGAGCTCAGGGACAGTACCAGGACCTGAGTCCAAGCCCTACGACCAACCAATTCTAATATTAACCTTTAAAAGAATCATCAAGAGCTGGGAATATGGCCTAGTGGCAAGAGTGCTTGCCTCCAACACATGAAGCTCTCGGTTCGATTCCCCAGCACCACATATATGGAAAACGGCCAGAAGTGGCGCTGTGGCTCAGGTGGCAGAGTGCTAGCCTTGAGCAGAAAGAAGCCAGGGACAGTGCTCAGGCCCTGAGTCCAAGGCCCAGGACTGGCCAAAAAAAAAAAAAAAAGAATCATCAAAAAACACAGGGAGAGGGCTGGGGATATGGCCTAGAGGCAAGAGTGCCTGCCTCATATACATGAGGCCCTGGGTTCGATTCCCCAGCACCACATATACAGAAAATGGCCAGAAGTGGCGCTGTGGCTCAAGTGGCAGAGTGCTAGCCTTGAGCAAAAAGAAGCCAGGGACAGTGCTCAGGCCCTGAGTCCAAGCCCCAGGACCGGCAAAAAAAAAACACACAGGGAGCTGGGAATGTGGCTAATTGGTAGAGTACTGGTAAGCATGCATGAGGCTGCATTTGATTCCTCAGTACCACATAAACAGAGAAAGCCGTAAGTGGTGCTGTGGTGCAAATGATAGTACTAGGCTTGAGCAAAAGAAACTCAGGGACAAAAGCCAATTTCAAACCCCTGGTATGGCAAAAAAAAAATACCAGCGGCTGGGAATATGGCTATGGCCTAGCTAGTGGCAAGGTTCGATTCCTCAGCACTACACATATATAGAAAAGGCCAGAAGTGGCGCTGTGGCTCAAGTTGGCAGAGCAGAGTGCTAGCTAGCCTTGAGCAAAAACAAGCCAGGGACAGTGCTAAGGCCCTGAGTTCAAGCCCCAGGACCAGCCAAAAAAAAAAAAAAAAGAAAAAGAAAGAAAGAAAAAACAACTATGTACGCTCAGTGGCTAAGTGCTTGCCTAGCAAGTGCAGTCCTGGGTTCAATCCCCAGTATCAAAAAAGAAAAGAGGGGCTGGGGATTTAGCTCAGTGGAAGAGCATCTGCTTGGCAAGCGCAAGCCCACCCCCACAGCCCCCCCCCCGCCGCCCCCGATTTCGGTCCTCAGCTCTGGGTGGGGGGGGGGGGGGAATATATATATATAAAAGAAAAGACAAAAAAAGGTTAAAAGAAACCAGTCAACTCCTTATTAACACACAGTATACACTGATATCCCCTAGACCTTGAAAGCTATTATCAGATATATGTACTACTGCCAGGCATCAGTGGCTCAAACCTGTAATCCTAGCTACTCAGGAGGCTGAGATAGGAGAACTGGAGTTTCAAGCTAGCCAGAACAAGACTTCATCTCTAAATTAACCAGCAAAGGGGCTGGGAATATGGCCTAGTGGCAAGAATGTTTGCCTCATATACGCAAAGCCATAGGTTCGATCCCTCTGCACCACATATATAGAAAAGGCCAGAAGTAGCACTGTGGCTCACATGGTAGAGTGCTAGCCTTGAGCAAAAAGAAGCCAGGGACAGTGCTCAGGCCCTGAGTTCAAGTCCTAGGACTGTCAAAAAAAAGGCAAATTAACCAGCAGAAAGCTGGGCTGGGCAGTGGCTCAAGTAACAGAGTGCCATTAAGAAAGCAGAGCAAGGGGCTGGGGCTATAGCCTAGTGGCAAGAGTGCCTGCCTCAGATACACGAGGCCCTAGGTTCGATTCCCCAGCACCACATATACAGAAAAAAAAAAAAATGGCCAGAAGCGACGCTGTGGCTCAAGTGGCAGAGTGCTAGCCTTGAGTGGGAAGAAGCCAGGGACAGTGCTCAGGCCCTGAGTTCAAGGCCTAGGACTGGCCAAAAAAAATATATAAAAAAAAAAAAAAGAAAGCAGAGCAAGAAGAAGGCCCTGAGTTCATGCCCCAGTACCTTAATAAATACTAAACACACAAATAATTTTTGCACACTGACTTAATATACTGTAAAATTCCACTTTCATTGCTTAAGAAAGCTTATCATAATGTGCTACATTCAAAATCAACAAAGAATGCACAACATTAATGTTAGTTAGGTGCACATAATTTTTAATATAATTAAAACTTGAAAATCATTTAAGAGAAAGTTGTTAGTCTTAAAGAATCAAGCACTGGTGGCTCATGACTGTAATTCTTGCTACTCAGCAGGCTGAGATCTGAGAATCATGGTTGGAAGCCAGACTGGACAGGAAAGTCCAAGAGACTCTTATCTCCAATTAATCACTAGAAAACTGAAGTGGCACTGTGGCTCTAAGTGGCAGAGTGCTAGCCAAAAAAAAAAAAAAAGCTCAGGGACTGCACCCAGGCCCTAAGTTCAAGCTATATGACAAAATAAGAAAAGAAAAAAAAAAAAAAAAAAGCTAGAAGTAGAGCTGTGGCTCAAGTGGTAGAGTGCTAGCTTTGAACAAAAACACTTAGGGATCTGAGTTTAAGTACCCTGACTGCAGAAGAAAAAAAAAAGGAAAGCCAAATCCAAGTAAGTACTTCATATATACATGATTAATTCTACTGTTGTTATAAAGGTGATTTACAAAGGGATTACATTTACAGGAGTCAGGTAATGAGAACATTTCCTTTCATACAGTGTCTTCTGTTCCCTCTCTCCCAGAAGTATCTCTGTAAAAGCAGAATTTGGTGCTGAACAAAGTTTGGTAACCTTCAGTAGCTGGGACATAAAAGAACAGTAAAATACAATGCACAGAAAGCAATGTTAAAGGTCAGAGAACCAATGAAGTATCCAGTCCTCCAAAAAACATAGAACTATAGGAACAGTTACAATCCTTTTTCATTTTAACCAAGAATTCCACTACTTTAATTTTACAATCCTTTTTTTTTTTCAGTTGTGGAGCTTGAACTCAGGGCCTGAGCACTGTCCCTGTCTTCTTTTTGCTCAAGTCTAGCACTCTACACTTGAACCACAGTGCTACTTCTGGCTTTTTCTACACATGTGGTACTGAGGAATCAAACTCAGGGCTTCATGTATACAAGGCAAGCACTCTACCACTAGGCCATATTCCCAGCCCTAATTTTATAATCTTAATTATGTGATATGCTCTTACTTTACTATAGTCTTACATATGAAATATCAACTGAGAACATTGTAAAAAAAATTACTGAACATTTTCCAAAGATGATGCTCATCTTTAAAGACCTACTATTCCCATCAGACACTGTGAGGCCTTCCTCATATATTCAATATGCCATAGTTACATCTGTCAACACTTAGATTGCACATTCTTAGGTCACATAGTTATGAAAAACAGAAATTATATTCTCCCTTCAGGATGCTAATCTAGCTAATGTAAAATTTGGGGACTATTCTGATATTGCTCAAAGAACTCAATCATCTGTAAATAGTTGTTACTGCACAAGTTGCCAATATAAAAGTAACTCAAGGGCTGGGAATATGGCCTAGTGGTAAAGTGCTGGCCTGGGTTCAATTCCTCAGCACCACATATATAGAAAAGGCAAGAAGTGGCACTGTGGCTCAAGTGGTAGAGTGCTAGCCTTGAGCAAAAAGAAGAAGCCAGGGACAGTGCTGAGGCCCTGAGATCAAGCCCCAGGACTGGCAAAAAAAAAAAAAAAAAAGTGGGGGAGAGGGAGGGGAGAAATGAGGGAGGAGGTAACAAATTGTACAAGAAATGTACCCATTGGCTTACGTATGAAACTGTAACCCCTCTGTACATCACTATGACAATAAATAGGTTAAAAAAAAAAAAAAAAGTAACTCAAGCCGGAAGCTGGTGGCTCACACCTGTAATCCTAGCTACTGAGGAAGCTGAGATCTGAGGATCCGAGTTCAAAGCCAGCAGGGGCAGAAAAGTCCGTGAAACTCTTGTCTCCAATTAAGCTCCAGAAAACCAGAAGTAGCGCTGTGGCTCAAAGTAGTAGAGCTCTATCCTAGAGCAAAAGAGCTCAGGGACAGCCCCCAAACCCTCAGTTCAAGCCCCATGACCAACAAAAGTAACTTAACTACAAAACAATCTAGAGGGTATATGAGCTCATGTGAGTTTCTATTTGGTTATCACATTTGAAATTAGTTTTGAGCTTAACACAGAAAACACAGAACTCCCAGACAACTGCCACACAGACCCTTCACAGCCTATATCTGAAGCCTAAAGTCAAAGTCCATCCAAACATATTAAAAATCCATCTAGTTGATTTATGTAATAGAAGAACAAACAGGCACAAAGCTCCGTTGGAAATTTGAACTGCTGCTATCTTGCATCATTCAGAATTTTCCTAAAATACTACTTTTGTTGTGGTCAGTTATGGGGCTTGAATTTGGGGCGTGGGAGCTGTCCCTGAGTTCTTTTTGCTCAAGGCTGGCTAGGGCTCTACCAGTTTGAACCATAGCACCACGTTCGGTTTTCTGGTGGTTCATTGGAGATAAGAGTCTCATGGACTTTCCCGCCCAGGCTGGTTTTGAACCTAGACCCTCAGATCTCAGCCTCCTGAGTAGCTAGGATTAGAGGCATGAGCCACCAGCGCCCAGCTCAAAATACTATTTTATACAGACCCTCCCAATGCATCTAACAGCACATACTTAACACCTCACTCACAAACCAGCTGTAATTTTCCTTATGACACATCAAAATCTGGCATACTATGCACTTTAAGGTGCATGCATTTATGTGTAGATATGTTTGTGTGTATGACAAGAATTCTTCCTACTACATGATCAGCTTTACGAAGTATTTTGTTGGAAATGTTCAAAAAGAAATGTATGTGTTATCTGACTTATGAAACTATAACTCCTCTGTACATCGCCTTTATAATAACAATATTTGTTTTAAAAAGAAGTATTTAACTGGGGCTGGGAATATAGCCTAGTGGCAAGAGCGCTTGCCTCGTATACAAGAAGCCCAGCACCACATACACAGAAAATGGCCAGAAGTGGCGCTGTGGCTCAAGTGGCAGAGTGCTAGCCTTGAGCAAAAAGAAACCAGGGACAGTGCTCAGGCCCAGAGTCCAAGGCCCAAGACTGGCAAAAAAAAAAAAAAAGAAGTATTTAACTGTTAGAGCTATGGCTTGAGTATTAGAGTGCTTGCCTACCAAGTATGAAGCCGAATTCAAATCCCAGCACTGCCAAAAAAGTAAAAAGAAAATGTTTACTGGATCACCAATGATTTTAAATAAATCGACCATTTTATATTTTGAAGAACTTTATTAATATGTTAAGTAACAATTTGATAAAATGCAATACCTGGGACTTGAACTCCATCCCTGAATGCTGTCTCTTAGGTTTTTTCCACTGAAGGTTAGTACTGTACCATAGCTCCACTTCTTTTTTGCTAACTGATTACAGGTAGGAGTATCATCTTTCCTATCCAGGCTGGCTACGAATCTTGATCCTTAGCCTTCAGCTTCCTGAGTAGCTAGAATTAAAGGCATGAGTCACCAGAGCCCAGCTAACTGAAATTTTGTTGTTGTTGTTTGTCTGGGGTTTTTTGTTTTGTTTTGTTTTGTTTTGCTGGTCCTGGGGGCTTGAACTCTGGACCTGGGTGCTGTCCCTGGGCTCCTTTTGCTCAAACCCAGCACTCTACCACTTGAGCCTTTTTCTGTGATTAGCTGAAGAGTCTCACAGACTTTCCTGCCCAGGCTGGCTTTGAACCATAAGCCTGAGTAGCTACAGGTATGAGTCACTGGTGCCCAGCAAGCTCACCATTTTTAATACGACATGAAACAAAAAAATTTAAATGGCACTGTATCAATAGCCCAACTGTTTCTACCTTCTTTTATTCCCTTTCTTTTCTCCTTCCTCCTGTCCCTGGTATAAGGACACTTGCTCCCACTATAGTGTCATTTTGAATATATTAAGGGGCTTCAGCTGGTTCAAAATAAATTATATCCATTCAAAATAAACTATGGCAAAAAAAAAGAAAAAATAGAAAGCAATTAAAACCAGGAATGGAGTAATCTCAGTAGTAAGTTCAAGAAAGGCTGAGGTAGGAGCATTGTGAGTTTAAGGCCAACCCAGGCTACACACAGTGAGTTCTAGGTCATCCAGAGGTATGTATTGAGACCTTATCTCAAAAAAAAAGCCAAAAAGACTGAGATGTAGAGGATCATGGTTTGAAGAAAAGTCCAGGAGACTCCATCTGCAAAAGAAACAGGAAGAGGCCTGGGAATGTGGCCTAGTGGTAAAGTGCTTGCCTAGCATGCATAAGCCCTAGGTTCCATTCCACCGCACCACATAAACAGAAAAAGCCAGAAGTGGTGCTATGGCTCAAGTGGTAGAGTGCTAGCCTTGAGCAAAAAGAAACCAGGCCCTGAGTTCAAGCCCCAGGACTGGGAAAATAAATAAGTAAATAAACTGGGCTCTGGTGGCTTATGTCAACAATCCTAACTATGTCAATAATCCAGCCCAGGAGGCTGAGATCTGAGGATCACAGTTCAAAGACAGCCTGGGCAAATTAACTACATAAAGACTGGAAGTACATAGAGTACAACTGTGGCTCAAGTGGTAAAGTGCTATAGCCTTGAGCAAAAAACACCCAAGGAGCTAGCTGGACACCAGTGGCTCAGGCCTGTAATCCTAGCTATTCAGGAGACAGAGCTGAGGATCATGGTTTAAAGCCAGCTCAGGTAGGAAAGCCTGTCAGACTCTTATCTCCAATTAATCACAGAAAAAGATGGAAGTGGCACTGTTGCTCAAGGGGTACAAGGCTAGCCTTGAGCAAAAAGGAGCTCAGGGACAGAGTCCAAGACCAGAGTTCAAGCCCCAGAACAGGCACAAAAATAAATAAGAAAATGAAATAAAATAAACCTGGGTGCTGATGGCTTACACGTGTAATCCTAGCTACTCAAGGCAGAAAACTCATGAAGACTCTTATATCCAATGAACCACCAAAAAATCTGGACGTAAAGCTACAGCTTAAGTGGCAGAAACACTAGCCTTGAAGCTAGCACAGAAGCTCAGAAATAACTTCCAGGTGCTTTGTTCAACCAGGACCAGTAAAGGAGGGAGAGACAGAGACAGAATCACCAGAACCAGGATGATACATGGTAAATTTTTTTTTAATTGCTAGCTATTTAACAGATAATGGAATGATATCCAGAGTATACAAGAACTCAAGAAATTAAACAGCAAGAAAACAATCCTATCAACAAATGGGAAGAGGCTGGGGATATGGCCTAGTGGCAAGAGTGTTTGCCTCGCATACATGAAACCCTGGGTTCAACTCCCCAGCACCACATATACAGAAAACGGCCAGAAGTGGCGCTGTGGCTCAAGAGCGCTAGTCTTGAGCAAAAAGAAGCCAGGGACAGTGCTCAGGCCCAGAGTCCAAGCCCCAAGACTGGCAAAAAAAAAAAAACAATGGGAAAGCAAACTGAATAGACAGTTCTCCCAAGAAACACAATCAGGGCTGGGGATATAGCCTAGTGGCAAGAGTGCCTGCCTCGGATACACGAGGCCCTAGGTTCGATTCCCCAGCACCACATATACAGAAAACGGCCAGAAGCGGCGCTGTGGCTCAAGTGGCGGAGTGCTAGCCTTGAGCGGGAAGAAGCCAGGGACAGTGCTCAGGCCCTGAGTCTAAGGCCCAGGACTGGCAAAAAAAAAAAAAAAAAAAAAAAAAGAAACACAATCAGCTAACAGATAATGAATGTATTCAACATCCTTAACCTTAAAGGAAATGCAAATCGAAACCACACTATTGGGGCTGGGGATATGGCCTAGTGGCAAGAGTGCAAGCCTTGTATACATGAGGCCCTGGGTTCGATTCCCCAGCACCACATATACAGAAAACGGCCAGAAGTGGCGCAGTGGCTCAAGTGGCAGAGTGCTAGCCTTGAGCAAAAAGAAGCCAGGGACAGTGCTCAGGCCCTGAGTCCAAGCCCCAGGACTGGCAAAAAAAAAAAAAGAAACCACACTATTAACTCCATCCCATTCCAGTGAAAGTCATAGCCTTCAAGTAAACAAAAAACACCAAATGCTGGATAAAACGTGGGGAAGGAGGATCCCTGATGCACTGTTGGTGGGAATGTAAAGTAGTACAGCCTCTGTAGAAAAGCACTATATGGAGATTTTTCAAAAGCCTAAAAATCTTCCCTAGGTCCAGAAAAGACACCTGTGCATCCTATCCATGCTTATTCTAACACTGTTCTAACAGTGTAAGTAACTGAGGTACCAGCAATAGCTGTGGTGTATATATACTATGAAATATTACACAGTATTTTTAAAAATGAAATCATGTCACTTGCAGGAAAACGGATGCAATGATATCACACTGAACAAGACAAGCTCAAAAAACTTATATGTCACTTATATGTGGAAGCTAGACCTAAGACATTCATATTCATGGATATGTACATAACTACAAACATCCATATATGTGTGTGTATATATATATATATATATATATATATAATTGCTTAAATTGCTAAACATAGACCATGAGGCTCAAGCTAAGAGTCTACTCAGGAGAGGGGAGAATGGAGAAAGAGGCTGAGTAACATATCACAAATATATATGAGAGCAGCACAGAGAAACTAAACAAAAGCTGGTGATGAATAAAGGGATGGGAGAAAAAGAGACTATGAGAGAGTGGGTAGTCTAGAGAACAGTATAAAGAAGATTGAATAGTGTCAACGTAGACTTCACAACTATAAAAATAGAACAAGGAAATCTGTTGGGGACACTATTCCTTAGAAAGAATGGTGTCTGTGTGATAGAGGAGGTAAGACTGAAATACAGTGTTAACTGTGTAGAGACATAATAAAATCCCCAATTTTCTTTTTTAATGGGACAGCTTTTGTTAACAGACTTCAGATTGCTTTCTTTCAGAAAAAAATGTTTAAAGCTAAAGTAAATATTATTAAATTCAAATAAAAAACTACCATTTAACTCAGACATACCAATTATCTTGCTGATCTAAGATTCTATGTTTCAAAATTTGAACCCCTAAACCTAATTACTCATTAAAACTACCTGGCAACCTTCTAAGGAAAAAATAAAATGTATTCCTAGGCTCTACTCGAAACATTTAAGCCTGGCCTGGGCACTGTGCTGTCGTGTGCTATCCCTAAGCCTTTTTGCTTAAGGATACCATACTCTACCACTTGAGCCATAGCTCCTTTCCAGCCTTTTGGTAGTTAATTGGAGATAAGAGTCTCATGGACTTTCCTACTGTGGCTAGTGGGCTTTCAAACTGGCTTCAAATAAGGATCCTCAGATCTCAGCCTCCTGAGTAGTTAGGGTTACAGGTTTAAGCTACTAAGCCAGACACTTGTGGCTCCCACCTGTAATCCTAACTACTCAGGAGACTGAGATGGGAGGATGGCATTCAAAGCCATCCCAGATAGGAAAGTCTATTAGACTCTTATCTCCAATTAGCCACCAAAAAAAACGAAGTAGTAGTGCTATGGCTCAAATTGCTAGAGTGCTAGCCTTGAGCTGGAGAGCTCAAGGACAGCAGGTCCAGAGTTCAAGCCCCATGACTGACAAAAATTAAAATTAAAAATGCTGCTGACACCACCAACCCCCCCCCCCAGCTTCCATTCTGGTTGATGGCACTGTTCCTGAGCATCACACCTTCCTTCCTTACTTCCTCACTTCCCTTTCCTTATTTCCTTTCATCCTTCCTGTGTGTGTGTGTGTGTGTGTGTGTGTGTGTGTGTGTACACGCGCGCGCACGCCAGTACTAGGGCTTACCAGGGTCTAGCCCCTGCCCTTTAGCTTTTCTGCTCAAGGCTGGCTCTCTACCACTTGAGCCACAGCTCCAATTCCAACTTTTTGGTGGATAATTAAAGGTAATACTCTCATGAACTTGATTGTCTAGCCTGACTTCAACCCATAATCCTCAGATCTCAGACTCTTAAGTAGCTACAATTATAGATGTGAAACACCAGTACCTTGCTAAAACTATTTTTAAATGCAATCAATTATTTTTCTAAAACTAATTGCATATCTGTACATTATTCATGGCATTTTCTGATACCAATTCAGTTTTCCTTTCACTGTTATTAACTTCAAAACTAAAAGTTAACTCAAACATCAATCCAGTCTTCAATAGCATTAAAAAGACGGCATGGTGCTGGGCACCAGTGGCTTATTCTGTTATCCTAGCTATTCAGAAGGCTGAGACCTGAGGATCACAGTTCGAAGACATACAAAGCAGGAAACTCTATGGAACTCTCATCTCCAAATAATGACAGAAAAAGATGGAAGTGGTACTGTGGCTCAAATAGTAGAGTGCTATCATTGAACAAAAAGGAGCCCGGGGACAATGACCAGGTTCTGAGTTCAAGCCCCAGGAACAGAAAAAAAAAAAAAAAAGCATGACAACTGGACATATGGCTCACATCTGTAATCTAGTTACTACGAGGGCTGAGATCTGAAGATCAAAGTCTGAAGCCATCCCTGGCAGGAAAATCGGTGAGACTCTTATCTCCAGTAAACTACTCAGAAAAAGCCAGAGTTGATGGCTAGAGCAGAGCCCTAGCCTTGAGCAAAAGAGGTTCAGGGAGCACCTAGGCCCTGAGTTCAAGTGCAGGATGGGCCAAAAAGAAAATAAAACTGGAAGTAACACTGTGGCTCAAAACAGTAGAACACTAGCCCTAAGCATAAAGAGCTCAGGGACAGCGCCCAAGCCCTGAGTTCAAGCCCCATCACTCCCACCCCCCAAAAAGGAGAGAAAAAAAGAAAAGATGATGTACAGAAGGTCTACAGTCACCAAAGTCAAGTAAAGAGTACATTTCTCTCTTCTTTTTTTGGCCAATAGTGGGGCTGGAACTCTGAGACCCGGGTGATGTTCCCTAAGCTCTTTATGCTCCACCCTTTTTGCTCTACCCTTTGAGCCACAGGTCCAGTTCCAGTTTTCTAGTGGCTAATTGGAGATAAGAATCTCTCACAGACTTTCTTACTCAGACTGGCTTTGAATCATGATCTTCATATCTGAGCCTCCTGAGTAGGCAGGATCACAAGTGTGAGACACCAGGGTCCAGCTGTATGTCCTTATAACAACAACTGGAACAACTATTCTGTCTCACTTCTCAGCTCTCCTCAACAAAATCTAATGGCATTTTCTTGTACTATTTACCTGGATTAATAAATGTCACTCAACAGCAAAGGAACCTAAAGACAATTTTTACCTTTTAAATTTCCCTCATCCCAAACACTCACCAAATTATATTATTTCTGCTTCTCCAACTAACTCACAAATCTTTCTAAACAAAACTAAACAGATCATAATGTACAATGGTTCTCTATTACGGCATCAAGTCCAAACTACTCAAAGAATGAACATATATCCTTCCCTGTATCTCAGCTTCAACTTTATCCCCACATATCTTCTAAATGTCAACCTCTCCAACGTTTCCCTGTTGCCTGTATTCAGAGTGTTTTTTGTCTTTGAACAAGCAAGTTCCTTGACCAACAATAATTCTCCCTAAAACATTCCATTAACACTATTTCCATCATTCAGAACTAATGGAAGCTGGGGGCTAGTAATCCTAGCTACCCAGGAGGTTAAGATCTAAGGATTGAATGTTTGAACGTAGGCTGGGTAAGAAAGTCTACATCATGGTTAGGCCATGAGACTTTTATCTCTAGTTAACTATCAAAAAGCTAGAAATGGAACTGTGTCTCAAGTAGTAGAATGCTAACCTTGAGCAAAAAAGCTCTGGGACATAAAGGTACAACAGACAAGGAAAAGACTGGAGAAGTGGGACTACATTAAATATAGTTTCTGCACAGCTAAGGACAGTTACAGCCAACCAACTGGGATGATCTTTACCAGCAACAGATCTGACAAAGGCCTAATATATACAAGGAGCTCAAGAAACTAACCCCTCTCAAACTTAATACACCAATTACTAAATGGGCAAGGGAACTAAAAAGAGACTTCTCAAAAGAAGAGATAAGAATGGCAAAGAAACACATTAACAAAATGCTCATCATTACTGGCCATAAAGGAAACGCAAATCAAAACAACCCTGAGATACCATATTACCCCAGTTAGATTGTCTAACATTCTGAATTCTGACAACACATGTTGGTGGAGATGTGGAGGAAAAGGAATGCTACTGCACTGCTGATGGAAATGTAAACTAGTACAACCACTATGGAAAGCAGTCTGGAGGTTCCGCAAAAAACTAAGCACAGACCTTCCCTACAACCCACCCTACCACTCCACGGCATCAATCCTGAGCATCATATACAAAGGCCAGGATATGATAAGGATTTCTGCACCATGCTCATTGCAGCACTATTCACAATTGCCAAGATATAGAAACAACCCAGATGCCCCACAATAGCTGTGTGGATAAAAATATGTGGCACCTATATACAATGAAATTTTACACAGTCATTAGAAAGAATAAATAATGTCACTTACAGGGTAATGGATGGAACTAGAACAAGTCAATGTAAAGTGAGGTAAGCCAAGCTCAGAGAGACAAACAGTGTGTGTTCTCCCTGATAAGTAGAAGTTAGATCTAAAACACAATAGGACATAACAGATTACACAAAATTCTAGATAGTCACATATAGTGAGACCAAAAGAGGACAGCCTTAGAAGAAAATCACAAAGGGTTAATAACACCTCTTCATGTGTATATAAAATAATACACATAATGAAATAAACTCCAAAAATAAGGAAATAAAGAACTTTTTCTTAGTTTTTTTCTTTTTTTGATGACCATGTATTCTTTACCTTATATATGGTGTATTCATGTGCACATCTGTGGGAAGGTGGGGGGAGGACACAGAATCAGAGGAAAAGGGTGAAAAAGTACAGCAGTGGAGCTTCTACGTCAGACATGGAACTAGTGGGTGGAGATGGGAAGGAGGGAATGGGAGAGAATGAGGGAACAGATGACATTGTATGAAAGGAAATGAAGTTATATCACCTGATGTATTTAAAGGTAACCCCACTGTATAACACCTCTAAAACAATAATAAAGCTTTTTAAAAAAAAAAAAAAAAGAAAGAAAGGAAAGGAAAGCTCAGGGACAGAGAGCATCCAGGCCCTAAAGTGAAGCCCCAGGACTGGTGGGACTGGTGGAAAAATACACACACACACTTTCTACTTTCTACACATATTACTTTGAGAAGCTAAGTGGAACTGTGGCTCAAAGTGGTAGAACAACTAACACACAAATCTATCAGAGAGCCAGAAACTGAAACATTGTAACATCAGATATATCAGGATATGAAGCCAGGACCTCTCATTCACTGCTGGTTGAAAACGCAAATAAATGGTTCAGCTACTTTAGCAATGTTTTTAGAAAATTAAGCATAGGGCTGGGAATGTGGCTTAGCAGTAGATGCTTGCCTAGCACGCAGGAAGCCCTGGGTTCAATTCCTCAGCACCACATATAGAGAAAAAAGCCAGAAGTGGTGTTGTGGCTCAAGTGGTAGAGCAAAAAGAAGCCAGGGGCAGGGCTCAGGCCCTGAGTCCCAACCCCCAGGACTGGCAAAGAATGGGAGGGAGGGAGGAAGAGGGAGGGAGGAAGGAAGAGGAAGGGAGGGAGGAAGAGGAAGGGAGGGAGGGAGGAAGTGGGAGGAAGGGAGGAAGAGGAAGGGAGGGAGGGGAATGAGAGAGAGACAGAGAGAAGAGGCAGAGGGGCAGGGAGAAGAGACACAGAGGCAGAGACAGAGACAGAGAGAGAAGCATACCTTTTACCTTATGATCCAGCAACCAGGCTCCTTAAAATTTACCCAAATGAAGCCAGGTGCCCTTAGCTCACGCCTGTAATCCTAGCTACTCAGGAGGCTATGTGAGGATGGAAATTTGAAGCCAGCCTGGGCAGGAATGTTTGTAAGAGTCCTATTAACTGTTAAAAAAGCCGGAAGTGGAGCCCTGGCAAATGGAAGAACACTAGCCTTCACACACACACACACACACACACACACACACACACACACAGTGCTCAGGAACAGTACCTAAACCCTGAGTTCAAGCCCCAGGAACAGAAAAAAAAAATGCATTACCCAAATGAATTTAAAACATATCCATGCAAATTCTAATACACAGATGTTTTTAACAACTTTATATATAATTGACAAAACTTGGAAATTAGCAAGATGTCCTTCTGAATATGAATAAACAATGGGACGCCCAGACAGTGGATATACCACTCAATCCTAAAATGATATATATGCACTTTTTTCATGGTGTAAAAAAAAGACATGGAAGCAGCTGGGTGCCAGCGGCAGATACCTGTAATCCTAGCTACTGAGGAGGCTGAAATCTAAAGACTACTATAATCCTAGCTACAGAGGAGGCTGATATCTAAAGACTAAAGTTCAAAGCCAGCAAGGTCAGGAAAGTTCATGGAGTCTCTTATCTCCAACACCAAAAGGCCAGAAGCGGAGGTGTGCTCCAGTGGTAGAGCACTAGCCTTGAGCATAAATGTTCAAGGACAGCACCCAGGCCCTGAGTTCAAGAGCTACACACATAAACACTCACAACACAAAGATTGCAAGTACCTTAAACACATATTACCAAAAGAAAGACACTAATCTTAAAAGTCTAATACTATATGATTCCAACTATAACATTCTAAAAAAACTAAAACTGGCTGAGAATGTAGCTGAGTGGTAGAGCACTTCACTTGCATGCATGAAGCCCTGGGTTTGATTCCTCAGCACCACATAATCAAAAAAGGCCGGGGGGGGGGGGGGGGGAGGTGGGGAAAAATGAGGGAGGAGGTAACAAGTTGAACAAGAAATGTACTCACTGCCTTACATATGAATCTGTAACCCCTCTGTACCACACTTTGACAATAAAGGAGGGGGTGGCTGGGGATATGGCCTAGTGGCAAGAGTGCTTGCCTCATATACATGAAGCCCTGGGTTCAATTCCCCAGCACTACATATATGGAAAATGGCCAGAAGTGGCGCTGTGGCTCAAGTGGCAGAGTGCTAGTAGCCTTGAGCAAAAAGAAGCCAGGGACAGTGCTCAGGCCCTGAGTCCAAGCCCCAGGACTGGCCAAAAGAAAAAAAGAAAAAGAAAAAAAGCCAATAAAGGAGGGGAAAAAAAGGCCAGAAATGGCACTGTGGCTCAAGTGAGTACTAGCCTTGAGTAAAGGAAGCTAGGGACAGTGCCCAGGCCCTGAGTTCAAGCCCCAGGACTGGTAAAAACAAAAAACTAAAGCAAAACTATGGAGACTATAGTTGCCAGAGAAGGGGAAAGCTGGGGATGAACAAGCAGAGAGGAGATTTTAGAGCAGTGAAACTATGGCATGATGCTATAATTGTAAGTATGTTGTTACATATTTGTCCAAACACAAAAACATACAACACCAAGAGAGAGCCCCTTCTAAACTATGGACTTTGGGTGATGATGTATAGGTTCCTCTACTGTAATAAATATACAACATCACCAGGCTCTGGTGGCTCACGCCTATAATCCTCACTGCTCAGGAGGCTGATATCTGAAGAGTGAGGTTCGAAGCCAACCTGCACAGAAAAGACCATGAGACCCATATCTCCAATTAGCCATCAAAAAGTTGGAAGCAGAACTGTGGCTCAAGTAGGAGAGAAGTAGACTTGAGTAAAAGCTCAAGGACAGCTCCCAGGACCTGAATTCAAGTCCCAGAACCAACAAACAAATAAATAAACAACTGCTGGATCCCAAGCTGGGAGTGAGGGAGTTTGCACAAATCTGGGGAAAGAGGATGTATGGGAATTTTGTACTTTCTGTTCCATTTTGCTCTAAAAAAAATAATAATAAGCTATTTTTAACAGTCCAGGAAGATCTTTACTAGGAATTAGTATGTAAGGAAGCCTCTTAACAAACTTACTGGTAGATATGCATCAAATAAATAATATGAATTAATTTTTTGTTACTACATGAGTTAGTATCTGGGGAAGGGTTATTATAGTAGACTAAGTATCTTCCTATGAAGATCCTGAAATATGAGAAATATATATTTATAAATGCAAAAACAGAAATGTAAGTATTCAAGACAGCAGAGTAGTAGGCTTTCAAAGTGCTAAAAGGAACATTAATATATGTTTATGGTTCATTTCTGGCTAAAGATCAAGAAGTTAAGATGTACTTTAAGTCTTGAAAAATGAGTAAGATTGGCCCAGCTGACTGGAGGACACTGCTGTATTCCGAGAACAAACAAAACGACTAGTCAGAAAAGAAAATTACATGAACCAGCCTCACAAAACAGAGAGATAAAACTAGAGACTGGAAAAGGCTAGATCATGGAGTCACTGAATGCCAGCCAAAGGATCAGCTCAGAGCATGAGAAATTCTAACTCACAATATTCTAATAGCGCATGCCTAGCCTAGGCATAACCTGATGGCTTTTAATCTAGTGAGGTGTATTTATAAACATTTTAGATCAGATAATCAAAAAGCTTATTTGTAGACATAGTTTAAAAATTATCATCTTGCAGGCACTGACGGCTCATACCTGTAATCCTAGCTACTCTGGAGGGGGAAATCTGAGGATCTCAGTCGGTTTCAAACCAGCCTGGGCAGAAAAGTCCATGAGACTCTTATCTCCAATACACTACTCAAAAAGCCTGGCTGGTGTTGTAGCTCATGAGGTAGAGCACTCACCTTCAGCAAAAGAAGCTCATGGATGACATCCACGCTCTTAGTTCAAGCCCCACGACTGCCAAAAAAAAAAAAAAAAGCACTGGCACTGGTGGCACACACCTATAATCCTAACTACTCAGGAGGCTAGGATCTAAGGATAGACGTTTGAAGCCATTTTTGAAGCCAGTCTGGCAGGGAAGTCCCTGAGGCTTTATCTCCAATTTACTACCAAAAAAGCTGGAAATGAACTTGCTCAACTCAAGAGTGAGATTTGAGCAGAAAAACTCAAAGAAAGTGTCTAGGCCCTGAGTTCAAGCTCCAGGATTGACAACAAAAGAAAAAATTTCTTAACCACTCAGTTAAATACATAAATATACAAGTCCTGCTCCCATTATTTCTAATCTACATTACCAAGTTACCCATAAACAACCCCATACATCCATAAGGCATACCACTCTATATGCTTACCCAATTCTTGATCTCCTCAAAGATATCTTTCTTTTATGTAGAAAGGACTTAGCTCAGTGCCCATGAATTAACTGATAAGAAGGTGTTATGTTAGGTCCATGATCACTACTGGTACCTTATCCATACTCTTTTTTTCTTTTGCCAGTCCTGGGCCTTGGACTCAGGGCCTGAGCACTGTCCCTGGCTTCTTTTTGCTCAAGGATAGCACTCTGCCACTTGGGTCACAGCGCCACCTTTGGCCGTCTTCTATATATGTGGTGCTGGGAAAATCAAACCCAGGGCTTCATGTATACGAGGCAAACACTCTTGCCACTAGACCATATTCCCTGCCCATCCCTACTCTTTTTTTAGACTGTCACCCCATATCAATCAGGAGAAGCAAGCCAGGTGCCCATGACTTCATGCCTGTAATCCTACCTATGGCATGAGTGGCTCACAAACCTGTAGTCCTAGCTACTCAGGATAAGATCTGAGGATTGAGGTTCAAAGCCAGCCTGAGCTTTTAAAGTCTCTGAGAATCTTTTTTTCTTTTCTTTTCTTTTTTGGCCAGTCCTGGGGCTTGGACTCAGGGCCTGAGCACTGTCCCTGACTTCTTTTTGCTCAAGGCTAGCACTCTGCCACTTGAGCCACAGTGCCACTTCTGGCCATTTTCTGTATATGTGGTGCTGGGGAATTGAACCCAGGGCCTCATGTATACGAGGCAAGCACTCTTGCCACTAGGCCATATCCCCAACACTCTGAGAATCTTATTGCCAGTTAACCACCAAAGGAAAAACAGGTAGAAGTGAAGGTATGACTCAAGTGATAGAGTGCCGGTCTTGAGCAAAAAAGGGATAGCATACAGGCCATGAGTTCAAGCCCCAGTACTAAGACAAATAGGAATATTTTATATACATGTGTGAAGATATAACAAAGAGGCCTGCTGAGATTAGTTTGGGAATAGGGGGAGCAGAGATGAGGGAGAGTGGTAGGGCAGGGCTCAGTGGCTCAAGCCTGTAATCCTAGCTACTCAGGAGGCTGAGATCTGGAAATCATAGTTTAAAGCCAGCCTGGGCAGAAAAGTACATGAGCCTCCTATCTCCAATTAACCACCAGGAAAGCCAGAAGTGGAGTTGTGGATTAGCTGGTACAGCAGTAGCCTGAAGCACAATAGCTCAGGAACAGTGAGTGCACAGGCCCTGAGCTCAAGCCCCAGGGCTGCACAAGAAAGAAGCCTCCCTGTAAAGCCAATTTATGCCAATAAAAATGTAAAAGAGAAAAAGAAAAAAACTGAAATTCACCATTTCCTCCACAACAATCTGACTAGATTACTTACACAAGACCCCATAAATCTCTAATAATAATAAATTTTAGTTTATAAACATAAAAAAGTTTCAGAATTTATCTTTGGTTAGTCTCAAACTTTTTCCTGCAATACTTTTACTTTTGTTAACCAGAAACTATGACTTTAATCACATATTCAATCCTCCTCCATCTAACCGTATGCAACTGTATCCTATCCCATACTTTTCTAATTAAAAATATCCCAACATGCTCCTTATTTGCCTCAAATCAGTGCCAAGTTGTATGCATCTCCCTTTACGTTCCTATTATGCATCTAAATCACACCTCTTTTTTTTTTTTGGTAGTTAATTGGAGATAAGAGTCACAGACTTTCCTGCACAGGCTGGCTTTGAACTGTGATTCTCAGATCTCAAGCTCCTGAGTTGCTAGGATTACAGGAGTGGGCCACCAATGCCTAACTCCAATACCCTTCTCTTCACTAATCTGCCACTTTAGTATTTTCTTCCTTTCCATGTAACAGTGTATCAATACACAATTATTTTTAACAAGCCCTGACACACATCATTGTTTTCAAACATGGCCTCCAGACACAAAAGACATCCATGAAATTCCTCTTCCTATCCAATTCACTTGAATACTATATGACTTCCTATAGAAATCCTAGTTGACAAGCTGAGTTAAAAAAAAAAAAAAAACAACTGGCTCGGGATATAGCCTAGTGGCAAGAGTGCCTGCCTCGGATACACGAGGCCCTAGGTTCGATTCCCAAGCACCACATATACAGAAAACGGCCAGAAGCGGCGCTGTGGCTCAAGTGGCAGAGTGCTAGCCTTGAGCGGGAAGAAGCCAGGGACAGTGCTCAGGCCCTGAGTCCAAGGCCCAGGACTAGCCAAAAAAAAAAAAAAAAAACAACTGGGCTGGGGATATAGCCTAGTGGCAAGAGAGCTTGCCTCGTATACATGAGGCCCTGGGTTCGATTCCCCAGCACCACATATACAGAAAATGGGCAGAAGTGGCACTGTGGCTCAAGTGGCAGAGTGCTAGCCTTGAGCAAAAGGAAACCAGGGACAGTTCTCAGGCCCTGAGTCCAAGGCCCAGGACTGGCCAAAAAAAAAAAAAAAAACTGAAAATACTAGGTATGAAAGATATAAACAAAAGCCCTACACTGGTGGTTCACACCTGTAATCCTAGCTACTCAGGAGGCTGAGATCTAAGGATCACAATTCAAAACCAACACAGGCAGCAAAGTCCTTGAGACTCTTTATCTCCAATTAATCACCAGAAAACCAGAAGTGGCACTATGGCTAAAGTGGCAGTGTTGCCCTTGAGCAAAAGAATAGGGCCCAGACCCTAAGTTCAAGCCCCACAACTAAAAAGCACAAAAACATATGGCAAAGTATAGACACGTTATAGATACGTATGAAAATGACAGAATCAAATTAAGGAAACAAATGGAAGGGAGAGGATTCGAAGAATGCAATTAAGTGAGACCCAGGGGAGGACTCAACTCCATAATGTTAGTTTCTTACAGTTGTTGATAGTAATTATTCTTTATTCCTCTTCCTATCTGTAATATCTTAAGTGAATTTTAAAAAGAAAGAGACCAACGGAGGTGCCACTTCTGTAATCCTAGTGACTCAGGAAGCTGAGATCTGAAGATCATGATTAAAAGCCAACCCAGGCAGGAAAATCCATGAGACATCTCCAATTAACTACCAGAAAACCAGAAGTGGTGCTGTGGCCTCAAACTGGCAGCCTGCTAGCCTTGAACAAAAAAGCACAGGTCCAGAGCCTAGTCCCTGGGTTCAAGCCCACAACCGACAAAAAATAAATAAATAAATAAATAAATAAATAAATAAATAAATAAATAAATAAATAAATAGAGATCTAATTACTAATGAGCCTCTCCCTCTCATATATATAACAAGCTAAGACCAAGTTGCAGGAAGTGATTATTGGGATATCCAACCTGTCATTTACCTAAGCCAAGAAAAGATCACAATCCTACTATCCAAAATTTTCTAGTAGACATCACTTAGAAATGTATTCCAGGCTAATAGTCTGTAACCTACACACAAGCCAGTTGTTTTGCAAGTCTCACATTAACAAAAATTACCATCTCTAATTTCATCTTTGTACACCTAAATTGCCATTTGCTCTAATAAAGGCATTATTACTCACACAATAAGCGTCTCTTGGTATGTGGGTTAAAATGCCAGCAAATTGGTGGACCACGTAACTACTTCCATTTGGCTAACTGCAGTTGTACGATTTTATCTTTGTGTATGAGTTGAACTCACTCATCTACTAACTTTTCAGTCTTAACCTATAACCATCTAAATTAAGCCACTCATCATTTAACCACAAATGAAATGTCATCTCAGCCGAACAGAACAGAACTTAGCCAGGGCAATTACAAAACACACCAAGTCGTCCACTGAGCGAACAGTTCACCACAGGCATTCTCAAAGTCCTAACCCATGGACCGACGTTCACGCCACCTCAAAGTCCTCTCCTCCAATGGGGAGACCCAACTGTACCTCCAAATCACAGTGTGGGCTCGCTAAAGTGAAACAAGTGGAGAGTGCCTGGAGTTTTACTTAATTCCAAACCGTAAGACCCGGGGAGTGGGGTAAGGAGAGGTAATTTGGAAGCCCTGAGCTAGGGAGCAAGGAGCCGGGTCTGATCTTCCTCGCCCTGGGCCACAGTCCTCTAGTCGTCGTCCTAACAGTACAGACAGCTGGCCCGCCTACCTCCTTCCCTGCCCCCACCGCCGGCCCACCCCACCCCCACCGCCACCGTCACCCCCCCACCCCGGACACGAAGCTCCCCTGGGGGTCCGCGCACCTGCGGGACCCAGCTCTTCCGCTCGGGGAAGGAGAGGTACGAAGTCTGGTCCGCACGCTCCCCGCCCCTCGCCTCCAGCCACCAACTTCGCCCACTGGGTCAACCCTTCCAGCCTTTCCCTCCGGCCCGGCAAGGCGAGGGCCCCCCATCCCGGCCTCCATCCCTTCTCCGCGCCCCGGAACAGGACCCCGGCCTAACCGAGCGCCGAGCCCCGAGGCCTCCTCGCCGCTCCCCGAACCACCCCGCCGGACCGGACGCCCAAGGCCCGAAAGGCAACTCCCACCAATCCCCGACCGGCCGGTCTTTCCTTCCAGCTGCTGTCGCCAAAAACGCCGAGCCCCAAGGTCCTCTTCCGCCAGGTCCCAGACCTCCGGCTCCGACCAGGCCCGAGACGCCGGCCTCGCGCGGCCCGACCCGGCCCTCCCGCTACCCGCTCTCCGCTTCCCTCCGGAGGCCGAGCCCCCGAGGCGGGGCGGCTTCCACCGCCCGCATCCCGATGGCCCGGCTCCTCCCGCAGCCGGCCAGGCTCCCGCCCGGCTCCCCGCACTCACCGCTGAGCGCCGAGGCCTGTAGGGTGGCCCCGGAGGTGCCGTCGATGACTTTGATGGTCCCGCGGCTGGTGACGGCCAGGATGGCGTTGAGCGCCGGGTGGTAGGAGAGGCTGTGCAGCCCCTCGGCGTCGCAGCGCATGCAGCCGTCCCGCAGCACCAGCCACTCCGAGACCCCGGACGCCCCCGCCCCCGCCGCCGCCGAGGAGCAGCCCGGGCCGGAGGCCGCCGCAGCCGCAGCCGCCATCTTCCGGCCTGCGCTCAGCACAATCACACTGGAAAGCGCCTCAGTGACAGTCCCGGGAGGTGCTGCACCACCGCCAGTCACCATCCGGGGCCAGGGGGCAAGCGGAGCGCGTTAGCCGGAAGTGAAGTCAGGCGCCCGCACGCACGCGGGACGTCGGCCGGCGGGGCCGAGCTCGCCAGGAGGCCGATGAGGGGCGGGGACGTGGAGCGAAGGGGGCGGGACAGAGGCGGGGGGGTGGGGCGGGGAGAGGCCAGCGGGCGGCGCATGCGCGGGAGCGCCCTCGCCTGCCACGCGCCGCTGGTCTGGCCAGCTCCCCATCCTCAACGCCCCAGTTTCTTTCTGGGAGCTTTGGGAGTGGCTGGCGCGGGAGATATGCGGAGCAACCCCCGCTCCTGGCGGGAAGGGCGGTGCTGGGGCTCGGAGTGTTACTGCTAGGCGGGGACCGGGTCCGCGCGACTTGTCTGGTAGGCCCGGAGGCCCTTGGCAGCGGTTCCAGCTGCGCCCTGACCGTTCCCTGCACGCGCCTTGTCGACCTCGGCCTCGGCCTGGCCTCAGCCCGACTCGAGAATAAACGACCCAAGACGCCTCTGCTTTGGGTCTCCCTATTTCCGACCCCGATTGTTGGATAAACGTGTCAGAGAGAGCCGGGCGTCCCCAGGTCAGCCAGGGCAGGAAAGTCCCAGAGACTCTCATCGCCCATAAATGACCAAAAAGCCAGAAGTGGAGCTGTAGTCTGAGTGGCAGAGTAGCCAGCCTTGAGCACAAAGGCGCAGGGCCAGCACCCAGGTCCTGGGTTCGAGCCCAGGCTTGAACACACACAAAAGTAAATAGGACAAAAACAGAGTGAAGTTCAAGGTCATCTGCTGTGTTAATGTGCTTCTGTACAATGTATTCAGATTGGCCAGTGGCAACATTGAAAATGTACTGATTACTGTAACTGCTAGTCTGTTTGGAAGTGAGAGCCTTTTGAAGGCCTGAGGATCTCGGTTCAAAGCCAGCCTTGGCAAGAAAGTCTGTGAGACTCTTTTACCTCCAGTTAATCACCAGAAAACCGGAACTGGCGAGGTGGCTCTGGGGTAGAGTGCTAGCCTTCAGCAAAAGGGCTCAGGAACAGCTTCCAAGCTCTGAGTTCGAGCCCCGTGACCAACAAAAAGGGCGGGGGAAGGGGGAGAGTACTCGGACCCTAGGTTCAAGCCCTACGGCAAAAAAAAAAAAAAAAGAAAGAAAGAAATTAAGGATCGGGTACTTATGAGACTGAGGCTGAGGCCAAAGGGTCGTAGACCGGTTGAGTAGAGAAGTTTGTATCTGGAGTTATCCAGCAGCTGGCGCA
Source organism: Perognathus longimembris pacificus (assembly GCF_023159225.1). Taxonomy (NCBI): domain Eukaryota; kingdom Metazoa; phylum Chordata; class Mammalia; order Rodentia; family Heteromyidae; genus Perognathus; species Perognathus longimembris. The sequence goes on from NC_063168.1 coordinate 56,979,049, forward strand.
TGCACACACATAGACACACATACACACACACACACACACAGCTGATTCTGAAGTTTACAGAACAAACACCACCACTAAAGAAGGGAGGAGAACCCCTCTATACCACACTTTGACAATAAAGAAAAAAAAATTAAAAAGGGAGAAGTAAAATGGCAGAGGAAGGGTGACTCTGATTAGCATACTATATATATATGTAATAAATTGAAACCCCTTTGTACAGCTAAAGAATGTTAATTTTTTTTTAATCCTGGAAAATAAGAAGCCCTCGATGATGCTACTAAGTACATTACTCAGTGGAATAGAGCTTACCAAGCAAGAGCCCTATTCCTTGTTGGAAGTCATGTAAAATGGTACAGCTGCTGGAATACAATATGAAAGTTCCTCATAAAAATAAAGGGCTGGGAATGTGGCTTAATGGTAGAGTGCTTGCCTAGTATGCATGAAGCTCTAGGTTCGATTCCTCTATGTCACATAAACAGAAAAACCTGAAAGTGGCGCTGTGGCTCAAATGGTAGAGTGTTAGCTGCTAGCCTTGAGCAAAGGAAGCTCAAAGACAATGCTCAGGTCCTGAGTTCAAGCCCCAGGACTGACAAAAAATAAAAGTAAAGTGGATGATAAACTTGACCAACTAAAGACTTGTCTTTTAATGAGGCAACAACATGAAGCTGCAACTCTAAACTGTGTCAATAGTTTAGAATGGCAGCTGGAACTCCAGGAACTTGATCCTGCCAACTCTGAATCTATCAATATTTATGAAATCCAGGAATTTTATGTTCCTCTGGTTGATGTTAATGAAGACTTTGAATTATTACTATATAGCAGTTGGTACTTTCTTACAGTGTCTGCCTAAACTGATGATACTCAGGCATTATACAATACTGACTTTCAGCAAAATACTGATATTATGCCTTTACATTTGTTCATTAAAGTTGGTTATGTAGTAAACTGTCATTTTATAAAAATTGAAGAGAAATAGTTTCAATGGAGTTCAGTTTCTAGCAGAAAACTATTTATATTGGTGAAAGGTAACTTGCATTAGAATATGGAGATAGATTGTAGTAAATACTAATAAGCTGAGAATATCTGCTAAGTGCATTAGAAGTTGTTAGAACTCTAGGTAACAAGATAACCACTAGTATTCAAATCTCTTTCCAGTTTTATTAAAAATATATCAGTAGGGCTGGAGATATGGCCTAGTGGCAAGAGTGCTTGCCTCGTATACATGAGGCCCTGGGTTCAATTCCCCAGTACCACATATACAGAAAACGGCCAGAAGTGGCGCTGTGGCTCAAGTGGCAGAGTGCTAGCCTTGAGCAAAACAGAAGCCAGGGAAGTCCAAGGCCCAGGACTGGCAAAAAAAAAAAAATATATATATATATATGTATATATATATATGTATATATATATACATGTCATATATATATACATATATATATATATATATCAGTAAACTACAAGGTTTAATTCCTACCAAATAGTTTCTAGCAGAAGAAAAACTTGGGACAAAATTATTTATATATTCTTTATTATAACTGCAAATTAACTGTGCAGTTCTTCCTTTTCTTTTTATTTTTTTTCTTTTGAAAGTTTTAATAGTCTTTTTATTTTATTGCCAGTCCTGGGGCTTGAAATCAGGACTGACCTGGGCACTGTCCCTACGCTTCTTTTGCTCAAGGCTAGTACTCTACCACTTGAGCCACAGCGCCACTTCTGACCTTTTCTGTTTATGTGGTACTCAGGAATCGAACCCGAGGCTTCATGCATGCTAGGCAAGCACTCTACCTCTAAGCTACATTCTCAGCCCTTGTCTTCCTTTTTAATAACTTACTTTATACATACTGTGCAGATATACATCTTAAAATATATACAAAGGGATTGGTAGTTAAAATATGTACAAAGAAATAACTGTAAAACTTTTTTCGGTTTTATTGGACCAAAGGTTTTTTGGTCTTTGTTTTTGAGTGTCAGTGTTCAGGTAGCAAAACCTTTAAATAAGGCAGGCACGTATCTGAGTTTGTGTTCATCCCCATAACTCTAAAGATGGTGGCTTAGTTAATTGCATGCTTCCTATCCTTTAACTCTACTCACAATTGGTGCCTGGAACAGTGTGAGCTGTTTCATACCACTTTCCTGTGAGAGAATGTGTGATTTACTGTGTTTGACACATTATGTAGAACTAGTCATACAAAGAAACTTAACCTTTTTCTATCTTGCAGAAGAGCCTCTTTGTCCATGGAACAGAAAAAATGCCTTTGATTGAAAATTCTGAAATTGCATATGTCAATTTTAATATGTTTAATATGTAAATATGTTTAATAAATTCCATTGGTCTTGTTAAAAATTAAATAAATAAAAATCCATACAATTACCACAGACACAACTCCTCCCCCCACCCTCCCCAGGTTTCTCAAGTATTTTCCTGCTCAGACTGGCTTCAAACTGTGATCTTTCTCATCTGAGCCTTTCAGTTAAGCTGCATCCACTAGTTACAAGCCGCTAGAGCTTGGCTTCAGGTTTTGTTTGTTTGCTTTATGGTGTGCTGAGTATTGAACACAGAGCCTTGTGTATAGTAGGCAAGCACTCTATCACTGAGTCACATTCTTGGCCATGTACTTTTTTTTTTTTTTTTTTTTTTGCTAGTCTCAGGGCTTGCACTCAGGGCCAGGGCACTATCCTTGGGCTTGTTTTGCTTAAGGCTAGCACTCTACCACTTGAGCCACAGCACCACTTCTGGATTTTTCTCTGTGTGTGGTACTGAGGAATTGAACCCAGGGCTTCATGCATGCTAGGCAAGCACTCTACCACTAAGCTACATTCCCAACCCCCTATGTGCATTTTTTTAAATTGACCCTCAGGAGAAAGCAGGAGGACATTAGAAAGGAATCCTCCCAGATTCAGTCTATTTCACATCAGAGGACTCTAGTATCCTGGAAAGATGCCAGAGACAGAGCTGTCACAGGATCCGGACATGTGGGATTTGAATGTGATGATTTACAGCCGGGAAATGCTGGCAAGGGAACAATAACATGTTAGCTCCAAAATTACACGAGTGCCAAAATTCAGACTTCATGAAGTTAATATACATCTAGAATTTGTTTAACAAAAAATTATGACTGGGTGCTGGTGGCTCATGCCTATAATCCTAGTTACTCAGGAAGCTGAGATCTGAGGATCACAGTTCAAAGCCAACCAAAGTAAGAAAGTCCACAGAGACTTTGATCTCCAATAAACTACCAAAAACGCTGAAAGCAGAGCTGTGGCTCAAGTAGTAGAGTGCCAATCTTGAAATCTTAAACACAAAAGCTCAGGGACAGTGCCTAGGCCATGAGTTCAAGCGCCAGGACCAGCAAATAATAATAATAATAATAATGTGATACTACCTACTAATGGTAACCCCTCTGTAGGACACCATCATCATCAAATAATATTTTAGAAAACTAATAAGCTGAGGGTATATGGGAATCCAAGGGCTCTGGGAAGGTTAGAAATGAAGAGGAGAGCTAAATGGGGTAAGGGTACAAGGCCAACTGAATAACTTGGACATCAGCTTTATATCACGCCCCCTTTTAAGGTAGGCTTCAGTTTTCCTCAGGCGATGTGCACTTTTAACTTATTTGAGAGAAATTCTGACTTGTATTTTCACTGTAGTAGTGTATATTGTATATTTGTGATTTAACAAATGAGAAGAGAAAATACAGACAGATGACTGCTGGAACAGTAAAAGGAAGAGTGTTCCTTTCATTTTTTTTTGTTGTTGGTTTTTTCTTTTTGTTCCTGTTTTTTGTTTTTGTTTTGCAAGTCCTGGGGCTTGAACTCAGGGCCTGAGCACTGTCCCTGGCTTCTTTTTGCTCAAGGCTATCACTCTACCACTTGAGCCACAGCACCACTTCCAGCTTATTCTGTTTGTGTGGTACTGGGGATTCAAACTCAGAGCTTCATGTATGCTAGGCAAGCACTCTACCACTAAGCCACATTCCCAGACCTCATTTCTTGTTCTAGGGCTAACCACTCTAAAATTGTTTGGTAATGTTACTTAGTGTAATAAATTGTAACATATTCTTTTAAGTACATTGATTTATTGATAACAAGAAAAAAATAAATTTTTGCCTAATACCATGGAAACTAAATTCCTGTGAGGATGTTTTAAACATTTTATGGGTCAGGTGTGGCAGTGCATAGGTATAATTGAGCTGCTTGGGAGATTGAGGCAGAGATATTTCTAGTTTAAAGTCAGCTCAAAGTAATCAAGATTCCATCTCAAAATCAAAATACAAAGAGGCTAAGAGCATGGCTAGAGTACTAGAGGATTTTGCATGTACCAGATTCTAAGTCCAATCCCTATTACCACAATTTAAAAAAAAAAAAAAACAAGCAAAAAGCATTATCTGAGGCTGTGGTGTCTACAGTCACTGAGAATGAAGATGGATTCACCATTAATGGTGGTTATAAAATTAAAATAAGGCTGGGGGCTGGGAATATGGCCTAGTGGCAAGAGTGCTTGCCTCATATACATGAAGCCCTGGGTTCGATTCCCCAGCACCACATACACAGAAATTGGCCAGAGGTTGGCGCTGTGGCTCAAGTGGTAGAGTGCTAGCCTTGAGCAAAAAGAAGCCAGGGACAGTGCTCAGGCCCTGAGTCCAAGCCCAGGACTGGCAAAAAAAAAAATAAATAAATTAAAATAAAATAAGGCTGGGTGCTGGTGTCTTATTCCTAGGAGGCTGAGGTGGTTCAAAGCCAGCCCCCCCAAAAAAACTGAAAGTGGCGCCAGGTGCCAGTGGCTCACACCTGTAATCCTAGCTACTCAGGAGGCTGGGATCTGAGGATCATAGTTCAAAGCCAGCCCGGGCAGGAAGTCTATGAGACTCTTATCTCCAATTAACTACCAGAATACTAGACATGGTGTTGTGGCTCAAGTGGTGGAGCACTAGCCTTGAGCTGAAGAGCTCAGGGACAGTGCCGAGGCCCAGAGTTCAAGCTCCATGACTGACAAAAGAAAAACAAAACAAAACAAAAAACCAAACACCCAAACCTGAAAGTGGAGCTCTGGATCAAATGTTTGAGTGCTAACCTTGAGCAAAACAGCTCAGCAGCAGCTCGCAGGCCCTGGACTGACACCTAAAAGAAAACTGAAATAAGACCTGAGAGTATAACTTGGTTATAGAGCATTTGTGTAGAAAATACAAGAACTGAGTTCCATTTTCATCCCCACAAAAAGAAAAAATAGCTGAAACATCTGCTCTTCTGGACGCCTCTAGCCCACCAACACGTAATGCCCAGTCCAGAAGGGGGACCCCAGAGCCCCATTTCATACTCTTAGGCAACCTCAATTCTGATCTTCCAGTAAATATTTTGAGTTATCACCTGTGTCCTGGTTTCACTGATTAAGTTATTTTTGCCTTTATTTTTTATTTGCAGTAAGGCAATTGACATTGCATTTATTCTGCAAACCCTGATTTTAGATTCTAGTTTCCCACTGCTGCCAGGACTTCTGTTGTTATTGTTTTCCAGGGACAGACAGACCTGTCAGGCTTGATCTGCTTCACATGAGCAGGTCTTCTGGCAGAAAATGCTCATGGAGTGTTGGGTCACATTTTTAATTCTTATTTTTTATCATTATTATAAAGGTGATATACAGGAGGGTCATAATTACATAAGTTAGGTAACAAATGCATTTCTTTTTGGACAATGTCACCCCTTCCCTTGCTTTCTCCCTCTGGGTCACTTTTAAAAGCCTCCACCTTTACCTGCCTTCCTGAGGTTCCCAGGTTAATCCTACTCTAAGCTGCAGATAAAAGAACAATCAACATTCTAAGAAACAGCATTTTGGAAAACATAATTTAGGTTACATGAAAGTTTACTTCATGTCTATCAGTTAAAAAAATAAAATTTGTAATCTCCTAATTTTGGTCATTAAAAAATATAATTATGGGCTGGGGATATGGCCTAGTGGCAAGAGTGCTTGCCTTGTATACATGAGGCCCTGGGTTCGATTCCCCAGCACCACATATACAGAAAACAGCCAGAAGTGGTGCTATGGCTCAAGTGGTAGAGTGCTAGCCTTGAGCAAAAAGAAGCCAGGGCCTGAGTTCAAGCCCCAGGACTGGCAAAAAAATAATAATAAGAGGTATGGCTCAAGTGGTGAGAGCACAGGCTTTGAAAAAATGCTAAGCAAGAGTCTGAGGTCCCGTGTTCAAGTCCCACTTACCCACACCAAAAGAAAAAGAAAAGAAAAAAGATACAACTATTGGAAACATACGTTTTTATTTAGTTAATCTATGTTATTGGAAAATATTTCTTTTTTTTTTTTGGCCAGTCCTGGGCCTTGGACTCAGGGCCTGAGCACTGTCCCTGGCTTCTTCCCGCTCAAGGCTATCACTCTGCCACTTGAGCCACAGCGCCGCTTCTGGCCGTTTTCTGTATATGTGGTGCTGGGGAATCGAACCTAGGGCCTCGTGTATCCGAGGCAGGCACTCTTGCCACTAGGCTATATCCCCAGCCCCGGAAAATATTTCTAAATCAAAATATTTTGACAAAATTAGTCAAACCCAACCTGCTATATAAAAACATTAGCAATTTATACTGCAAAATACATATTGCTTTTTATATTATTTGGATGATTATTCTGCCATTTAGAAAATTAAAGGTTATTCTAAGTTACAGAATCCATAAGTTGTCTGCCTTTTAATGAAGAATACTGGGCTTCTCTTGCAATAAGTGTAGGAAAGAAAATGGAAAATACTTTCACAAAACAACATTCTAAGCAGAAGAATTTCAGATTTCACCTTCCCCTTTTTTTTCAAGAGGACAATCAAATACTGCTCTACATTATAAAACAAATCCCTGTGAAAATTTACCTGTATACTCTGGAAAAAAAATCAAGAAAGGCATGGCGGTTCACATCTGTAATTCTAGCACTATGGAGGCCAAGGCAGGATTGTTCGACCCAGTAAGACCAAGAAGTTCGAAGAAGCCAAAGCATTCAAGAAGTGCTGCAATCAGTGAAGAACAATGCCAAGATACAGCAGGATAGAAAGCAATCTGTTCCTAGCATGTGAGTCAGTAGCCTCCAAGGAATAAGCATTCAGAAATGGAAACAAAAAGCATTTCATGATGTATATAAAAAAGATTATGGAGGCATATGTTTCTTTTTTTCAGTGGTGAAAAAAAGAAAGGCAATAATAATTTGTAGGAAAACCCAGAAAGCTTACAACTAATCAATGATCCAGAGATGAAGCAAACTACCATCTGTCTTTGAACAAGTGATAAAATTTAAGGAAAATAGAAAGAAACAATGCCTCTTGGACCGTGAAGGAGGAAATGGCACCTGTGTAACTTTTCTGTCTATACTGAGTAATATTTACACAGTGAAAACAAAGCAATTGTTGTTTATTACTGGTCAAAGTTTAGAATCTACTATAGACAAAGCACTGAATATTTATTCACAGGACAAGGTGGAGTAGTCATTAACCCTGATGTCAATAAAATAAAGACAAAAAGCAAAAGTGAAGTTGACCAGTAGGGTAGAATAGGAGAAAAGGAAAAACAGAAAAGGTATGGGGCTGGGAGTACGGCCTAGTGGCAAGAGGGCTCGCCTCGTATACACGAAGCCCTGGGTTCGATTCCCCAGCACCACATATATAAAAAATGGCCAGAAGTGGTGCTGTGGCTCAAGAGGTATAGTGCTAGCCTTGAGCAAAAAGAAGCCAGAGATGGTGCTCAGGCCCTGAGTCCAAACCCAGGACTGGCCAAAAAAAAAAAAAAAGAAAAGGTAATGTATCCAATGCCTAACATGTGAAACTGTAACCTCTCTGTACATCAGTTTTATAATAAAAACTTAAAAAAATCAATTTAAGAAAAAAGAAAGAAAGAAAGAAAAGGTAAGGGATTCACTTACACACTGGAGACATGAGCACCTAGAAAGCTGAATGCAGTAAGAGGAGTTTAAGCCTCTTAGGTTATAATGACGTTCACTAAAGATAATATCATTATTAAAAATGGAGAGGCAGGCTGGGTGCAGTAGCTCATGGTGGGGGTTTGGCCCAGGAGGCTGAGATTTATGAATGGAGATTCAAAGCCAGCTAAGGCAGGAAAGTCCTTTAGATATGGTATACAGAGGCTGGGGATATGGTCTAGTGGCAAGAGTGCTTGCCTCGTATACACGAGGCCCTGGATTCGATTCCCCAGCACCACATATACAGAAAATGGCCAGAAGTGGCGCTGTGGCTCAAGTGGCAGAGTGCTAGCCTTGAGCAAGAAGAAGCCAGGGACAGTGCTCATGCCCTGAGTCCAAGCCCCAGGACTGGCAAAAAAAAAAAAAAAAAAAAAAGATATGGTATACTTTAGAATATAGTAAATGATCAAAAATCATCACAATCAAATAAATACAAATAAGGAACAAAATGAATGCTTTGTTTCTTTTATCACTACATTCTCTAAGCAATTATTGCACGTTTCTCACACCAGCGATTTCTAGACATAGGAAGTAGTCATGTAACCCCATTAAACATGATTTTCTTTCTTTTTTTTCTTTTTCTTTTTCTTTTTTTTTGCCAGTCCTGGGGCTTGGACTGGGGCCTGAGTACTGGCCCTGGCTTCTTTTTACTCAGGGCTAGCACTCTACTACCCCTCTACCACTTGAGCCACAGTGCCAGTTCTGGCCACTTCCTATATATGTGGTACTGGGGAATCGAACCTAGGGCTTCATGTATACAAGGCAAGCACCCTTGCCACTAGGCCATATTCCCAGCCCCTAACCATGATTTTCAAACTAATCTTAGGATCTAGTTAAAGATGTCCTCTGTAGTTTTGCTAGAGATTGAGGGAAGTTTTCTGAATAATTCCTTTTCCTGAAAGAAAGAAAATACATAGTAAAAAAGAATCTTGCAGTAGTTCTTGTCTTTCCCAATCAACATGATCCCTGGTCCTCCCAGGGCCGTGAACAGAACAGCCAGGAGGTGAAGGAAGAAACTTCCTGTGACATCACTTCTCAAGTGCTGAGCAAGCAGGGAGGATGGGAAGTGCTTCCTCACCTCCATTGTCTGTCTGGCCAAATAGAAGGACCTTACAGATTTGCACAGCAGGTGAACACTCAGGGGACTAGATTCTTATCCATGTTTTGAATTATCATTTGGATTCTTGTTCTATTTTTTTTTTTTTGCTTTATTTTTGTGACAGATCTCACTCTGTAGCCTAGGCTTGCCTGGAGCTCCTGATCCTTCAGCCTCAGCCTCTCAAGTGCTGGGATTACTAACCTGTACCACTCTGCCTTGCTTTGCATTCTTTTTAAAACAGGAGATTTTTTTTCCCAGTCCTGCAGCTTGAATTCAAGACCTGAGCACTGTCCTGGCTTCTTTTTGCTCAAGGCTAGCACTCTACCACTTGAGCCACAGCTCCACTTTAGGCTTTTTTTCTATATATGTGGTGCTGAGGAATCAAACCCAGGGCTTCATGTATACGCGGCAAGCACTTTACCACTAGGCCATATTCCCAGCCCTCAATCATATATATATATATTTTTGGTGTGTGTGTGTGTGTGTGTGTGTGTGTGTGTGTGTGTGTGTGCCAGTCCTGGGGCTTGGGACTCAGGGCCTGAGCACTGTCCCTGGCTTCTTCTTTGCTCAAGGCTAGCACTCTACCACTTGAGCTACACCACCACTTTCGGCTTTATCTGTATGTGTGTTACTGAGGAATCGAACCCAGGGCTTCTTGCATGCTAGGCAAGCACTCTGCTAAGCCACATTCCCAGCCCCTGATTGGCGGGTTTCATGGTTATTCAGGGAAGTCTTTTCCAAAGTACTCTGACCCCTTCTCCTACCAAGGCCTGAAAGATCTCCATAAACTCTGAACTCTCAAAAGTTCTCTTCTTCCTCCAACCTCAGGGACCAGGCATTACTTTACAGGTGCCAGTTAAAGGTTACCATGCTGGAAAGGACAGACCACTCAAATTTTCTTTTACATCCCAGCTGGGTTGTGGGTCAAATCTAAAGTCCTCAAATACCCTCCTGCAGCTTGGGCCTTTTACATTTGCAAAACATTGTTACAAAGTTACTCTTAAAGTCCAGAGGAAGGAATTGGAAAAAAGTTTTATACCCGAAGCTAGTGAGGTTCACAAAAGAACCTAGAAATCATCAGATAAAAAAGTCAATTCGGGCTGGGGATATGGCCTAGTGGCAAGAGTTGCTTGCCTTGTATACATGAGGCCCTGGGTTCGATTCCCCAGCACCACATATACAGAAAATGGCCAGAAGTGGCGCTTTGGCTCAAGTGGCAGAGTGCTAGCCTTGAGCAAAAAGAAGCCAGGGACAGTGCTCAGGCCCTGAGTCCAAGGCCCAGGACTGGCCAAAAACAAATCAAAACAAAAAAAGTCAATACAGAGCAAACAGTAGGAAACACCCTCCCTCAACCATATTTTTAAAGATCTAAAGTTTAATTTTAAAGATAATACTATGGTACCAACCTTGCCTGTTTTTTTAACATTTTATTTTTTTTTAATTTAATTTTTTTTTTTTTGCCAGTCCTGGGGCTTGAACTCAGGGCCTAAGCACTGTCCCTGGCTTCTTTTTGCTCTAGGCTAGCACTCTGCCACTTGAGCCACACCACTACTTCTGGCCTTTGTGTATATAGGTGGTGCTGAGGAATTGAACCCAGGGCTTCATGTATAGGAGGTAAGCACTTTTGCCACTAGGCCATATTCCCAGCCCCTTGCCTAGTTTTTTTTTTTATGTGATAAATTTGGCTTACAAGCTGTTGGACTTTTTTTTTTCTTTTTTGCTGATCCTGGGGCTTGAACTCTGGAGCTAGGTGCCGTCCCTGGGCTCCTTTTGCTCTAGGCTAACACTCTACTACTTGAGCCACAGCACCACTTCTGGCTTTTCCTGTAATTGGTTGGAGACAATAGCCTCATGGACTTTCCTGCTTGGGCTTGCTTTGAACCACAATCTTCAGATCTCAGCCTCCCAAGTAGCTAGGATTACATATGTAAGCCTCTGGCACCTAGAGCTGTTGAACATTTGAACTTGAGAAAACAAGGCACAATAGATTCTGATTCTCAGAGGAGATAAATGGAATCTTCAAGCAGTGCCATTGAGTGGCATTTTCAACTAACTTATGAATAGCACAATAAATACACTTTATATTTTTAGCTTAGGAAGGCTTATCTTAAGCCATACATGACTGGCAAAAATATGAAATCTAAGCTTTTAGGATTTCACTTGAGTTAACCAGATGGTATGCTTATGATCTGCCTACAAAATCCTCCCATTCTTTTCAAATAAAAAGCTATTTTTTAACTTTCCACTTTAAGATCATCTGCTTTTAGATTCTTTCAAAGTAAAAAGAGAGAATAAATCAGGCAACAGGCATTAAACTGTCATGAGACTTGTGATGTTAGAAAAATGCAACTACCTTCATGTTCTTGGCTCTGACCTTCCAATACTCACACCTAATGTAGGCTCCAGTCTATTATAAGACATCAAACACACATGTGCTTCTTATTATATACCAGGCAGCTTTCTAAGCAAGCATGCACACACACATACAAATGTATATACATATATGTGTGTATAAGTATATAAATACATATATGAATGTATATATAAGCATATAAAAACTATATATGTGAAAAAGTATTTGTAAGTGTATATATGTAAGTATGTGTATATATATATTAATATGTTCTACTTTGGCCTCATTTGACAAAATTTTAAGAATATAGTTCTGCATACCTTTTGTAAAGATGAACTAATTGTTTCATTTTACTTTTATGCTCTGTCTCTCTGCTTTCCTGTGCTTGCTCTATTTATTCTTCAATTCCTTTTGCACTCTCCCTGAGTTTCTTTTTGCTCAAGGCTAGTGCTCTACTACTTGAGTCACAGCACCACTTGTTTATGTAGTACTGAGGAATCGAACCCAGGGCTTCATGCATGATACGCAAGTACTCTATCACTAAGCTCCATTCTTCAGTTTCTAAATCTACCAAGTCATTTACCTATCTTCTACCTCTCTATCTATCACCTCTCTAGCTACCTAGCTACCTATCTCATCACAGTCTTATTCTTTCTTTCTTTCTTTTTTTTTTTTTTTTTGGCCAGTCCTGGGGCTTGGACTCAGGGCCTGAGCACTGTCCCTGGCTTCTTCTCGCTCAAGGCTAGCACTCTGCCACTTGAGCCACAGCGCCACTTCTGGCCATTTTCTGTATATGTGGTGCTGGGGAATCAAACCCAGGGCTTCATGTATACAAGGCAAGCACTCTTGCCACTAGGCCATATCCCCAGCCCTCTTTCTTTCTTTCTTTCTTTCTTTCTTTCTTTCTTTCTTTCTATTTATTTATTTATTTATTTTTTTGGTTTGTTGGTTGTGGAGCTTGAACTTAGACCTTGGCTCTGTCCCTGAGCTCTTTTGCTCCAGGCTAATGCTCTACCACTTTGAGCCATGGCACCACTTTCAGTTTTCTGGTGATTAATTGGAGATAAGTCTCATGAACTTTCCTGCCTGGGCTGGCTTTGAACTGCAATCCTCGGGGCTGGGAATATGGCCTAGTGGCAAGAGCTTGCCTTGTATACATGAAGCCCTGGGTTCTATTCCTCAGCACCACATATATAGAAAACGGCCAGAAGTGGTGCTGTGGCTCAAGTGGCAGAGTGCTAGCTTTGAGCAAAAAGAAACCAGGGACAGTGCTCAGGCCCGAGTTCAAGCCCCAGAACAGAGGGCCAGAGGGATGGAATTGTGAACTGCAATCCTCAGTTTCAGCTTCCTGAGTAGCTAGGATTACAGGAGGGTGTCACCAGTGCCCAGCACAGCTTGCTTCTTTTGTTACAAGTTTGTTTTCATTTTGTTGTTGAAGTTGTCTGGATTTGGCTAATGAGAACAAACCCTGAGACTTTTGATATGACAGTAAATAATGTTCTAGGTTCTTGCATTTTTCTTGCCCTAATCCTAGGATCAATCATTTCTCTAATAAATCTCAGATCAGTTCATTGAAGGAACCACTGAGCTAGAGACAGTTCATGTTTTATTTCGTTTTAAGGGAGAATGGAATTTAGAAGATCTGAATGTTATTTATAAATGCTTATTTCTACTGTGCCACAAGTGGTTGAAATGATAAAATGAGAAACATTTAAAAATAGAAAAAAGAAGAAAAAAACCAAGTGGCTCAAGCCTATAACCCTACATACTAAAGAGGCTGAGATCTGAGGATTGAGACTGAAGCCAGCCATAGCAGGAAAGACTGTGAGTTTCTGATCTCCAAGTAACTACCAAAAAGAAAAACAGAAAAGGCTGGTAGTGAATCTGTGGCTCAAGTGGTAGAGTGTTAGACTTGAGGAAAAAAAAAGTTCATAGTGCACCTAGGGCCTGAGTTGAAGCCCCAAGACTGGCACCAAAAAATAGAACTATCCATGCTTGCCTCGTATACATGAAGCCCTGGGTTTGATTGCTCAGTACCACATATATAGAAAAAGCCAGAAGTGGTGCTGTGGCTCAAGTGGTAGAGTGCTAACCTTGAGCAAAAAGAAGCCAGGGACAGTGCCCCGGCCCTGAGTTCAAGCCCCAGGACTGGCAAAAAACAAGAAAATAGAACTATCCAATGGATAAATAGACAATGGATGTCATATATACAGAGGTATATGTACATCTGTACATCACACAGCAAAGAGTAACATTTAGTCTTTAGTACAACTCTGTGGACTGTATTACTAGCTGTGTGTGTGTGTGTGTGTGTGCGCGTGTGTAGGTGTGTTTATGTTGGTATTGGGGCTTGCACTCAAGGCCTTGAGCTGTCTCTTGGCTTTTTTACTCCAGGCTGGTTCTCTGCACTTGAGCCCTATCTTTGCAGTACTTCCAACTTTTTGCTGATTAATTGGAGGTGAGTATCTCTGGAATTTGTCTATCTGGCTGTCTTCTAACCATAACCCTCAGATCTCAGCCTCACGAGTAGCTAGAATTACAGGCGTGAGTCATCAGTGCCCAGCTTATTACTATTACACACTCAGTTTTGAGGGTCAGAAGGAGGTACAAAACTGGTTAAACAGCGAGGCCGAGATGGGAAGTGGAAGAGAAGACTCTGGCTCCAGGCCTACCCTTTTAGCATGTACATGTAAAGATAAAAAGGTTAAAAGGAAGTCTATCCTATGTGACCTTAAATTTCTACTGAATGTCACATCCTGTTTTGTACCTGCAGAGGAAAGCTGGGAGTTTACAGATGAACTGGGAATCAATCCAAGTAACAGACTGACCTATAATTGTTTTTCCTCTTGGAAGTCTAAAAATTTGCAACTGCACCAGCCCTTCTGTGTCTGTCTCTTCCCTAAGGAAGAATTCCATTAGCCCTGTCAGGAATTCCATGGCTTGGTGGAAAAAGACTTCTGGTAAGCCTCCCCAACAACCCAGTGCGTGACCAGTGTTCCCCTCAGGCTACGATGAAGCCAATTCTCTGCCGCTTAGTCAAACTTCAAAGGACTCATGCCAAGCAAGAGGATCAGTATATTTTTCTAAGCAGAGGATAAAGAGGATTTTTAAACAAGGTCAAAGGAAATTTATTACTTTAAATTTATTCAGGAAATACTTCAGAGATGTAACTCGGTGGCACAGTGCTGGCCTAGCAGGTCCTAGGCACCAAGTTGCATTCTCAGTACAAAAGAGGAAGGGAGGGGGGGAGGGATCACATGGTGGGATATTAGAAAGTATTTAATATCATCTGTCCAGAGGACATTTGCCCTGCTTGTTACTATGTTGCTCAGACAGGGGAGAAAATAAAAATAACAATGACTTATTGGCCGAACTTAATTTTGACAAGATAGGTAATTTTATGAAACCAGTGTAAATTTACCCTTGGGAGACTCTGTGTGTGTGTGTGTGTGTGTGTGTGTGTGTGTGTGTGTGAGAGAGAGAGAGAGAGAGAGAGAGAGAGAGAGAGACAGAGAGACAGAGAGAGACAGAGAGAGAGAGATATCGGGGTTAAAACTAAAGGCCTCAAGCTTGCTAGCTAGACATTCTAGCACAACTCTAGCCCTTTCTTGTGCTGCTTACCTTTGAGATAGGATATCAAAAATAGTTGCACGTAGTGGTACAAGCCTGTCTTTCCAGCTACCACAGGGAAAGAAAAACAGATCGGTTATCTCAAAATAACCAGTGGGAAAAAAGGCTGAAGGCATGGATCAGCAGAAAAATCTGCCTAGGGTGAGGCTTCAAATCTGAACTTTACAAACAGAGTTCAAATCCTGGTACCAACTAAAAAAAAAGGTCCTGATTTGTAACAGATGCATTTTATAACCAACATAAATATACAACCATACGGAAATTGTTAGCTTATACTTCAAAGTATGGATTTTTTTTTTTTTTTTTGCCAGTCCTGGGGCTTAGGGCTTGAGCATTGTCCCTAGCTTCTTTTTGCTCAAGGCTAGCACTGTGCCACTTGAGCCACAGTGCCACTTCTGGCCATTTTGTATA
Source organism: Perognathus longimembris pacificus (assembly GCF_023159225.1). NCBI lineage: Eukaryota > Metazoa > Chordata > Mammalia > Rodentia > Heteromyidae > Perognathus > Perognathus longimembris. The sequence goes on from NC_063168.1 coordinate 56,994,496, forward strand.
TATGTGGTGCTTGGGAATTGAACCCAGGCTTTATGTATACTAGGCAAGCACTTTTGCCACTAGGCCATATTCCCAGCCCCTGGAATTTTATATTGCCATTAAATTACGTTAAAATATTTAATGGAGGGCTGGGGATATGGCCTAGTGGCAAGAGTGCCTGCCTCATATACGTGAGGCCCTGGGTTCGATTCCCCAGCACCACATATACAGAAAATGGCCAGAAGTGGCGCTGTGGCTCAAGTGGCAGAGTGCTAGCCTTGAGCAAAAAGAAGCCAGGGACAGTGCTCAGGCCCTGAGTCCAGTCCCCAGGACTGGCCAAAAAAAAAAAAAAAAAAAATTAAATGGAGGCCAGGGCAAGTAGAATAGGCCTGTAATCCTAGCAATTCAGAGGCTGAAACAGGAGGGTGATAAATTCAAAGCCAGTTTGAGTGCAAATCCTAGTACTGCCAAAAACTAAAAAGCATGAAACTAAATACTTCATCAGCACCTGTGTAAAGACTACACTTCTAGTGTTCACCAGAGGGTGAGAAATACCATATGTAACAGCCATGCCTATCTGTACCAGAAGAGTGAGTATTCATCGGTAAGTGAAACCAAACTTTCAGGTGACAAGTTATTCCTAATATTCTGAGCTGTTGACAGACAGACATGCTCTGATATTTCACTAGTATATAGCTAAAAGCACATGCATATGCTCAATGTATACCCTGACTTCAATGATTTCTGCTGCTGGTTTTTGGGGTGGCTTTAGTCTGGTGCACTCTTTTTTTTTTTTTTTTTTTTGGCTAGTCCTGGGCCTTGGACTCAGGGCCTGAGCACAGTCCCTGGCTTCTTCCCGCTCAAGGCTAGCACTCTGCCACCTGAGCCACAGCGCCCCTTCTGGCCATTTTCCATATATGTGGTGCTGGGGAATCGAACCCAGAGCTTCATGTGTAGGAGGCAAGTGCTCTTGCCACTAGGCCATATTCCCAGCCAGTCTGGTGCACTCTTGCTCAGCATGTTGCTCATAAGCCACACCTCCAGTCCAGTGTTTTACTGGTTAACTGGAGATAAATGTCTCATGAACTTTTCTGCTTGCACTGGCTTTCATCTTCCTGCATAGCTTGAGTTCTAGCACAATGAGTTTATATAAGAAAACAATTTTATGTGTTTTGGTTTTCTTTTTGGTTGCTGGTGGGGCTTGAACGGGGTGCTATCCCTGTGAGCCTGCGTTTGTCTTTTTGCTTTTATCACTTTGAGCCACAGGTCCACTTCCAGTTTTTAGGTGGCTAACTGGAGGGAGATGAGTCTTATGGCCTTCCCTGCCCAACCTGGCTTCAAACCACAATCATCAGATCTTAGCCTTTTATATTTTAGCTGGTATTACAGAAATAAACTACCAGTGCCTGGCCTTTTTCCTTTTAAAGATAGGGTCTGCATGGCCCAAGCTGACCTGGAACTCCAAGCGCTCTTCAGTACTGAGATTACAGGAGTGTATCATCATGCCTAGTATTTTTTTATATATACTTTTATATTTTTTCTTTATTGTCAAAGTGAGGTAGAGAGGTTACAGTTTCATATGTAGTAGTATTTTTGATATTATCTTTAGTGTTTGTAGTAATATAATTTTAACTCTTCATATTACCTCAATTTTAAATGAGCTTTCTCTCCTGTAGGTTTCTAAAAATACTTCTACAAAAATGCACTAAAATACTTACATAAAATTTCCATGTTTTAAGCCTATGCATAGGGAGAAGTAGTATCTCAGTCATATAGTGAGTCCACAGATACAGAAGCAATGGAGTGAACTGTACATAGAAAGCTGTTTATTATTATAGGAGTTCATGGTAGAAGCTGAGAAGTCTCAGGATCTTCAAGGTGCGCTGGAAGCTGGAGACCCGGGTGAGTTGGTGGCGTATTTCACTCTAGTAACTGACAGGCTAGAGAACCAAATACTGATGTTTCAATATGAGTTCAAAGCCAGAAAAAAATCCCATGTCTCAACTTGACAGCATTTAGCAAAAGTAGAGGTGATTTAGCCTTTGTTTTATCCCAACCTTGAGCTGATTGGATGAGAGTATTCACATTAGGGAGAGCAATCTACTCAGTCTACCAATGTCATCCAAAATCATTCTCATGGAAGCAATTTTTTTTGTGTGTGGTGGTAGAGCTTGAACTCAGGTCTTAGGAGCTGTCCCTGAGCATTTTGCTCAAGGTTAGCACTCTACCACTTTGAACCACAGCTCCACTTCTGGTTTTCTGGTGATTAACTGGAGATGAGTCTCACGGGGATATTTTAGCTCAGGCTGGATTTGAACTGTGATCCTCAGCTCTCAGCCTCCTGAGTAGCTAAGAATACAGGCATGAGCCACCAATGCCTGGCTTTTTCTTTCCTTCTCAATCATGACTAGAACTCTACCGATTGAGCCACAACTCCACTTCTGGCTTTGAATCTTGGTCCCCAGATCTCAGCCTCCTGAGTACTAGGATTACCAGTGCAAACCACCACCAAACATCAACTAGTACTATTCTTTTTAAAAAATTGTATTTATATTATTATTCTTTGTAAAACAGTACTATTCTTTAAAAAAGAAAAAAAATGGTTAGGGCTGGAACTGTGACTTAAGCAGTATAGTGCCTGCTACAAATCACAAAGCAGAGTAAAAACCCCAGTACTAGCTCCACCAAAAGAAAAAATAAGTTAAAAAAAAAAAACCAACCAAATGTGCATTAGGGTAGATTTGAAAAGTCTTCCTGGGCATGGAAGACTGAATGTCTTAGCACCTAGACTCATCATCACAAACAAGAGTACTTTTCTTTTTGTTGGTAGTAGGGCTTGAACTTGGGGCCTGGATGCTGTCGCTGAGCTCTTTTGCTCAAGGCTAGCACTAAGTGCTTGTCTTTTTTTGCTGGTCCTGGTGCTTATCTCAGGGACTGGACCCTGTCCCTAACTTCTTTGCTCAAACCTAGCATTCTACCACTTGAACCACAGCGCCACCTCCGGATTTTTGTTATGTAGAAATGAGGAATCAAACCCAGTTCATGCATGCGAGGCAAGCACTATGCCACTAAGCCACATTCCCAGCCCCTACCACTTTAAGCCATAGCTCCACTTTGGAGATAATAGTTTCACAGGACTTTTCAGCCCAGGCTGGCTTTGAACTGCAATCAGCCTCCTGAATAGTTAGGATTACAGGTGTGAGCCACTGGCACCCAGTTACTTTTACTTTCTTATATGGAGAAATGAAACTAATTGTCACGGCTGGCAATTCTACAGATGAATTATAAAGCATATGAGCTTTCCCACCAAATGGCAATTGCTATTTTAAGATATCTTAGGACCGGGCAATATACAAAACTCAAAAGGATCATTATAAGAGTAAAAATGTAAAAGTCCAATCACTTTTTAAAAACAAATAGCAATCCACTTTTATTTTTTTCTCTTTATCATTAGATACCAAATATCTCTGAATAATCAGGCTTTTTTGTGATTTCATTTTATGTACTTTGGCGCTTTTTTTTAATATAATTTTTTGTTGTTTAGTTTTAGGTAAGTAGTAGAGAGCAAAAAAAAAAGCTCACAGACAGCACCCAAACCAAAACAGACAGACAGACAGACAGACACACACACACACACAAAACTGCTTAAGAGAACTTTTATTTTCCTGATGTTGCTACTTGGGCTTGATCTAAATTGAACTCTTACATGCCTTTTTTGGGGGTACTGGTCCTGGGACTTGAACTCAAGGTCTGGCCACTGTTCCCTGAGCTAGTACTCTACTACTTGAGCCACAGCTTCACTTCTGGCTTTATGGTAGTCAATTGGAGATAAGTCTCACCGACTATCGTTCCCAGGCTGGCTTCCAATAGGGATCCTCAGATCTCAGCCTCCTGAGTAGCCAGGATTACAGGGATAAACAGCTTTTCATAGAGGTAGTCTTGAAATGCTTTACCATTTAGTAAAATTCCCTATCTGGCTCCAGATTGCCGAACTTTGTGGGGTGAGAGTGCAGGGTCAATACTCTGTTTTTGGGGTGTTTTTTTTGGCTAGTCCTGGGGCTTGGACTCAGGGCCTGAGCACTGTCCCTGGTTTCTTTTTACTCAAGGCTAGCACTCTCTACCACTTGAGCCACAGCATCACTTCTGGCTTTTTCTGTATATGTGGTGCTGGTGAATCAAACCCAGGGCTTCATGTATGGGAGGCAAGCACTCTACCACTAGGCCATATTCCCAGCCCAGGGTCAATACTCTGCTATGGGGCTTGCCTCTCATGTATAGAGGCCCTGGGATTGATCCGCAGCACTAATACATCTCAAAATCCCCAAACATAGTCTATGGTAACAAGTGACTGGCCCACAGGGATCTCTTAGGTGTGTTACCTCTTCTGTAGCCACAGATCCTTCCTTCCTTCTTAAGTTCTAGAATATCTCTGGTGCTCCTCGTATAATGCTGCTTTAAAAGAATAGCACTGCAATTTTCAGCATTGTAGCTCAAAAGTGCTCTGCATTTTTCCAGTGACTATCTTTTCGGGCTTGAAGGGAGAGTTTGGTGGTAAGCATGCTTACTAAGCATGTATGAGGCCCTTGGGTCAGATCCTCAACCTCTCAAAAGATAATAAGCTTTTCTTTCCGTGTGTGTGTGTGTGTGTGTGTGTGTGTGTGTGTGCACGTGTGTGTAGAAATGAGCTTGATACCTTTCTAATTTAGGCTTGCTTCAGAGGTACTGTGTAGCTGGTGAACACATACCAAGAACATTACCATACTGAGGACAGCGGTGAATTCTTCCAGATAAAACCACAGGGATTTTCTACTTTATGAACACAAATAAAACATTTTCATCTACTTTACAACTTCACTAATAAAAATTTCTTGATATTTTCCTTAGCAAAAACTGTACATTTGTTAAGATAGTAACTAATACTCATTAAAATAATCAATTAAAACAAGACAAGGTGTTGTAAAACAAAACACACAGCTGGAAAACATTTTATTTTCTACTTCATATAACATTGGTTAGGACCATATGAATTTTAAGATCTCTTTCCTGCAATTTTTATGATTTAGGAGTAGCACTTAAAAAATATTTACTGATGCTATAAATATTACTGTTTTCCTATATATTAATGATTTTAATGACTGCCATATCCATTATACCTTTTGCTCCTTTGGTCAGAAAGAAAGCAAAACTTTAAATCAGATGTTTAAACATTCAAAATGGTTTTTAAAAGCATGTCCACACAAGCCAAATCTACATTATCTACTATTATTTTTTAAATGACATACAATTTAAAAAACAAATTTAAAATTCTCAATAAAAAAGATTGATGGCCAAATTAAAGAAGGTTTAAGCATCAGATTTAGTATCTTAATTTTAGGCTATTAAGAAATATATTTTGTGAATAAGAATTATTTCATAAATATATATGTATAAATATAAATATTTATCTACAGGATCTGCAATGTAGGAGAAAACTCTTTAAAGAAAAAAAATTGCACTTTTCGATTATTCGAACATTGTCAGATTTATCCTTCAAGTGAAGTATAATTGCCGATTCAAGGTGCTTTTGGCACAAGCTTTTACGTGAATATGACACAATCTTAAAAACACAATGCTTTCATATTTTATTCACTGGAATATGAAGAATCAAACAGAATTTAGGATTCTGACCAAAAAATCCCAGATAATTGTAATCGTGTAATTAAATACAAAAAATATTGTTTCAAAAAGACCTTAAACCTGCCTTGACATCTGGAATGTGTAAATTTATACCAGCAACATTTTCTTCAATCCCTTCAGCAAGAATTCCCAGCCTACACACAAATGTAATATCATTTTCTTCTACTCATGTATGACTTGACTCACACCCCAGTATATAAGGACAAAAAATAAATGTATAATAAAAAGATTGGATAAATCAGGAGAGGCTTTTTGGTCTTGAATTCTTCACCCACTAACAATGAAGCAGCACTGTAGGCAGCCCAAAACACACCAAACAGCTTAAAAAAAAAAGACAAAGGGCAGCATGTTAGCAAATAAATTAACTTTTGGGTGTCATAAAGGATAAAAATACTGTTTATGACATATAAAGAGACAGTAACAGTAAATAATGTTCATGTTTGCTTGATTCCTTAACTTCTGTATATGTGGTATATTTATTTTCTTTTCTTTTTGCCAGTCCTGGAGCTTGGACTCAGGGCCTGAGCACTGTCCTTGGCTTCTTTTTGCTCAAGGCTAGCACTCTGCCACTTGAGCCACAGAGCCACTTCTGGCCGTTTCAATATATGTAGTGCTTAGGAACTGAATCCAGGGCTTCATTTATATGAGGCAAGCACTCTTTCCACTAGGCCATACTCCCAGCCCGTTCTTTATTTTCTTTCCTTTTCTTTTTTCTTTTTGTTTGTTGCTAGTTCTGGAGCTTAAACTCAGGGCCTGGGTACTATCTCTGAGTTTCTTTTGGTCAAGGCTAGCACTCTACCACTTGAGCCACAGCACCACTTCCGGCCTTTTTTGTTTATGTGGTACTGAGGAATCAAACCCAGGGCTTTGTGCATGCCAGATAAGCACTCTACCAGTAAGCCACCTTCCCAGCTCATACGTGGTATATTTCTCTCACCACTAGGCCATATCCCCAGCCCATACGTGGTATATTTCTATCAAAACCATCTAATTACAACGATTTGGTATGCCTACTGAAAAAGAAATGTGGGGCTGGGAATATGGCTTAGTGGTAGAGATAACCAGGTGTATGTGCATGCCCACATGTATGCACTCATGTGCTAGTACAAGGACTAGAACCCAAGCACTTTACAATCTTGCTTTTCTTTCTTGGGTTCAAGCAACAAAAAAACCCACCAAAACTCATAAAACTAGACAACAATAAAGGGAAGGACCAGGATTTAAATTCAGGACTAAAATCCACATCCTTAATACTTGATGTTTAGTATATCAGCTTATATTTAACCCAATTCTAAAAGGAAGCACTGCTGGATATGAGTGGCTTATGCCTGTAATCGTAGCTACTCAGGTAGCTGAGATCTGAAGATTGCAGTTCAAAGCCAGCCCGGGCAGGAAAGTCCATGAGACTATTATCTCCATTTAACCACAACTGGTGCTGTGGCTCAAAGTGGTACAGTACAAGCTAGCCTTGTGCAAAAGAAGAGCTCAGGGACAGTGTCCAGGTCTAGAGCTTAATCCCCACAATGATTCCCCCCCACCCTGAAAATATATATGTGTGGGTGTATATATATACACATATATGTAAATAAACACAATTAGTAAAAATCAGTAAGGAAGGTCTCTGTTCCAAAATATTATCAACTGTTTGATAAAGTTTTCAATCATACTATTATTATCTAGATGACTATTATATTTTACTATTGGAGAAAGGTAAACTATATAATTCATACTGCATAACTTACTTTTATAAGTGTAGATACCACTTCAAATGATCCAACCACCACAAGTACTGGGGCTATGACAATGAGAGGAAGTAATGAATATCCTATAACTCCAAGAACTTGGCCATATGCAACCTGTGAATTGTCAAAATTTTAAGTAAGTATCATAGGAATTACAGTATTCATGTTAATCACTATAAATATGTATTCTTTTTTAAAAGTATGTATTCTTTATTGCACATGTATTAGTATGATAACTAAGAAATTATAAAGAATCATATCCACTGTATTTCACATTATCATAGTCCATCATGTTCCTGGGTCTTTCACAAACCGCTATGGTTTAATTAGATCAGTTTGCAAACTGTTTAAATCTGTATTTCTAGTCCTATTTCTGCTTGAACTCCAGAATTTTATATCATTTTCATTCTATTTCTTCATCATAGTAGCAACACATATTTTTATATAAATATTCCAAGTTAAAAATATGTGTAGGGGGCTGGGGATATGGCCTAGTGGCAAGAGAGCTTGCCTCGTATACATGAGGCCCTGGGTTCGATTCCCCAGCACCACATATACAGAAAACGGCCAGAAGTGGCGCTGTGGCTCAAGTGGCAGAGTGCTAGCCTTGAGCAAAAGGAAGCCAGGGACAGTGCTCAGGCCCTGAGTCCAAGGCCCAGGACTGGCCAAAAAAAAAAAAAAAAAAAAATGTGTAGGGGGGTTGGGAATATGGCCTAGTGGCAAGAGTGTTTTCCTCGTATATATGAAGCCCTGGGTTCGATTCCCCAGCACCACACATATAGAAAATGGCCAGAAGTGTTGCTGTGGCTCAAGTGGCAAAGTGCTAGAGTGCTTTTCTAGCATGCATGCAACCCTGGGTTTGATTCTTCAGTATCACATAAACAGAAAAAAGCCAGAGGTGGTGCTGTGGCTTAAGTGGTAGAGTGCTAGCCTTGAGCAAAAGAAGCAAGGGGATAGTATATGCCTAGGCTCTGAGTTCAAGCCTCATGACTGACAAAAAAAAAAGGGGGGGGGGAAGAGTGCCATGGCTTAGGTCTATAATCCTAGTACTCAATAAGCTCAAACAAAGATCACAAGGTTTAGGGCAGACTGGGCTACATATAGTGAGACTTTGGAGAATATATCTCAGAACAAAATAAAGCAAAGCAATCCTGCAATATGTGGAGAACAGTATTTATAGATGGTTCTCTAAATAAAATTTGCTTTTACGTTAAGATGTTGCATTGGAGATACACACATACACATACATACATACACACACACACACACACACACACACACATTTATTATCTCCTCTTGAAATTCCATTAAAAAGAAAGGGAAAGAAGTCATGCCTGGTGACTTGTGCCTATAATCCCAGCACTCAGGAGGCTGAGAAACGAGGATTGCTGAGTTCAAAGATGGCTAGCCTGGGATATGTAATGAGACCCTGATTCCCCCCAAAAGGGCAGAGGGCATGGGGGTTGGATACCTGGCCCGGTGCCAGCTTAGGACGTATGAGGCCTTGAGTTCAAACCTCAATCCTGCCAAGACAGGCAGAGAGAGAGAGAGAGAGAGAGAGAGAGAGAGAGAGAGAGAGAGAGAGAGAGACACACACACACACACACACACACACACACACACACACACACGGTGACTCAAGCCTGTAATCCCAGCTAGACTTGGGAAGTGGAGAGCAGGACCATCACAGTTCCAGAGGAGCCTAGGCAAAAAACTTAGCAAGAAAGCTGGAAGTCATGGCCAAATCTGTCATTCCAGCTATGTGGGAAGTTTAAGTAGGAGGAACACCATCCAGACTTACTGTGGTAAAAAAAAAATTTTGAAATGAGGGGCTGTGAATACGGCTTAGTGGTAGAGTACTTGCCTCCCATACATGAAGCCCTGGGTTCGATTCCTCAGCACCACATACAGAGGAAAAGCCAGAAGTGGCACTGTGGCTCAAATGGTACAGTGGTAGCCTTGAGCAATAAAGAAGCCGGGAAGAGTGCTCAGGCCCTGAGTTCAAGCCCCAGGACTGGCACAAAAAAAAAATGAAATGAAAGATGGCTCAATTATAATGCCTGGGAGCATGTGTTCACAAAATAAAACTACATAAGAAAATTTGTTTAAGGCTACTTGAGTATAACAGTATATACAGTAGATACACTGTATGTTCCCTGAAAAGTCATACATTATTTGATAAAAGATGGCATGTTTTCCTTCTCTCTTTACTTCTTGTAATAAAGCATGATATTGATACATTATCAGAAAGGAACAAATATAACTTAAAAACAATTCTGGCATAAGAAACATTGTAATGGCCATTCTTAGAGTATCTGCAGTAAAGCTTACCATAACAAAAGAAACTTTACTTACTTCTCCACCAAGAACTCTAGCCAGTAAGAAAATTGTCAGTGACCCAAATATCCAAATGGTTATAATCCATGAGACCACCTAAACGGGGAAAACACAATCATATAATTAGTAATTTTATATTATACTACTCAACAAGGTGATAATTTGTCAGGCATTCAATTCTCTGTCATTTAATACAGTGTGACACACCCAATCTCAGGGCACAAAAGAAACATCAGTTCTCTAGTATACTTGGTAAGAATGTGGTATGGTTAGGCACTAGTGGCTCATGCCTGTAATCCTACCTACTCAGGATACTAAGAATGGTGGTTCAAAGATAGCCAGAGTGGGAAAGTCTATGAAGCTCTTCAATTAACTACTACAAAGTCAGAAATTGAGCTGTGGCTCAAGTGGCAGAGTGCTAGCCTTGAGCAAAAACACCCCTGGGACAGTATCCAGGCCAAGTTTAAGCCTGAAGACCAGTACACACACCCACACACCCACACACCCACACACCCACACACACACACACACAATTACAGTATGTAAGACAATGCATAACCAAACTCAAAATGTACAAAGTATCAATTACCTAAAGAAACATTAGTAGTTCAAGACATATAATACAAAATGAAGAGAAAAAAGTATTTACTACCAATCCCTTCACTTGTAACATACTTTAGGGAAAACTTTCTTATGGCACATTGCCAGTCTTCTCTGGAAGTCTTTAAAACACACTTAACACACATTTTATAATAGAATATGGAAAACATTTCAGATTATTTTAATTCCTCAGGCTTAGTTTAATGAGAAAGGTAAATATTTAAAGGTCTGTCTTCTGGAGGGTCTACAAATAACATTTCACTACAAAAATAAAGATTGACTGCCTATATATGTTTCAAAATATTTCTAATTAAAGGGACTAAAATTCAAAGAAATGGTTGCTTCTAGAACTAGAGCAGGGGCTGGAATGTGGCTTAGTGGTAGAGTGCTTGCCTAGCATGCATGAAGCCCTGGGTTCGATTGCTCAGTACCACATAAACAGAAAAATCCGTCAAGTGGTAGAGTACTATCTTAAGAGCAAAAGAAGCTCAGGGACAGTGCCTAGGCTCTGAGTTTAAGCCCGAGGACTGGCAAAACAAACAAGAAAAGAACTAAAGCAAAGCAGGGCACCAGTGGCAGACACCTGTAATCCTAGCTACTCGGGAGACTAAGATCTGAGGATCATGGTTCAAAGCCAGCCTGGGCAGGAAATTCTGTGAGACTCTTATCTACAATTAACCACCAGAAAACCATAAGTAGTGCTGTGGCTCAAGTGGTAGAGCTCTAGCTTTGAGGTGAAGAGCTCAGAGATAGCTCCCAGGCCCAGAGTTCAAGCCCCATGACCAACAACAACAACAACAATAAAAAAAAAAGAAAGAACTAGAGCAAAACAACAACAACAACAAAAAAAAAACCCAACAACAACCAAGATTAGTCTGCAAAAATTTTGTGGGGTCAAAGAAAAAAAGTTCTCAAAAACAGGATGGATGAAAAACAAACAAATGAACAGGATGGATGGAGCTGAGCACTGGTGACTCATACCTATAATTCTAGGTCCTCAGGAGGCTGAGATTTTAGGACTATGGTTCAAAACCAGCCCAGGCAGGAAAATCTGTGAGAATTTTTATCTCCAATTAACTACCAGAAAACAGGAAATGGAGCTGTTGCTCAAAGTGGCAGAGTGCTAGCCTTGAGCAAAAGAACTAAGGGACAGCACCCAGGCCCTGAGTTTAAGCCCACAACCACCTCCACCACCATCACCAAAAACAACAACAAAAATGGGATGGAGGTGGGCACTTCTGGTTTGTTTGTATTTTTTATTGTATTGCTGATATACTTTTTTATTTGGTCATAGGGCCTGAACTCAGGGCCTGGGAGCTGCCCCTGAGCTTTTCCACTCAAGGCTAGCGCTCTACCACTTTGAGTCACAGTGTCATTTCTGTTTCTCTGGTGGTTAATTGGAGGGACTTTCCTGACTGTACTGGCTTTGAACTGTGATCCTCAGATCTCAGTCTCACGAGTCACTAAGATTACAGGTGTGAGCCACCAGCTCCCGGCTCTAAATACATTTTTTTTTTTTGCCAGTCCTAGGGCTTAAACTCAGGGCCTGAGCACTATCCCTGGCTTCTTTTTGTTCAAGGCTATCACTCTACCACTTGAGCCACAGCGCCCCTTCTGGCTTTTTCTGTATGTGGTACTGAGGAATCAAACCCAGGGCTTCATGTTTGCGAGGCAAGCACTTTACCACTAGGCCGTATTTGCAGTCCCTGAAATACTTTTTTTTTTTTTTTTTTTTTTTTTGCCAGTCCTGGGGCTTGGACTCAGGGCCTGAGCACTGTCCCTGGCTTCTTGTTTGCTCAAGGCTAGCACTCTGCCACTTGAGCCACAGCGCCACTTCTGGACATTTTCTGTATATATGGTGCTGGGGAATCGAACCCAGGGCAAGCACTCTTGCCACTAGGCCATATCCTCAGCCCCATGAAATACATTTTTGTGTTGCTGAATTTGTATAACCCTTTGCTACAGTAGTGACAATAAATTAATTAATTTCCTAATCCCTAATGGTAAAGAGTTATTTCTTACTCCCTAAAGCATGAAACTGGGAGTGAAAGAGTTATGTACATCCTGTGTTTGACAAAAAAAACCTTTACAGCATGATAAAGTGATTTAAATATCAATAGTAAATAAAAAAGAAATATTAATGGAATCTTTGTCATCATTTATGAAAAGGAGTGTTAAATTCAAAAACAAAATTAAAACTGAACGAAGAGCTGGGGATTCGTGTGTCACGCCTGAAATCTTAACTACTCAGGAGGCTGAGATCTAAGGATCAAAGCCAGCTTGGGCAGTAAAACCACAGTGGTAGAACTCCAGCCTTGTGCAAAACAGCTCAGGGACAGTGCTCAGTCCCTGAGTTCAAATCTAATATCAGCACCAAAAAATAAAGGAGATAACTTAATTATACATTACATATTAGGTTTCAAGGTCTTCGTTTCTTGGGGAGTTAGGAAGAAAATGAACAGCACTTCTAACCACTTCTGGCCATTGTTCACTTTCAGTCAGGTGGGAATAGTTTCATCTATTTACCTCAGTGCCATACAAGTATTATAACTTCCATATGAATGACAATATGGAAAATTTGAAAAGCATTAAGATATTCCTCATTTATTATATAACAGTTTTAGTAATAAATAAGACAAAGCATTTCTCAGATATACTAATATTACAGATTAACATTTGATGACAGATTTTTTAAACTCAAAAGATTTTGAATTTACATAAAATAAGCTATACTTACCCTAAACTGTCCATATAATGAGATCATGGAAAAGAAAAGAACAACAGCCAGAGGACCCCAAAAGTCAGGATTGTCTCTCACCACTTGTCTATTAAAACCAAGTGATGGCATTGGCATCAAAACACATCGGATTTTGTAATAGATATCCTTCAGGTCAATATCCAATTCTTCCCTATAATTTTAAAATAAAAAATTCTCAAAATACAATTCTGAATACTACAAGTTTCAAAAGAACTTAAGTTTAAATATGACAGTATGATATCCACAGGTCAATAAAATGCAACTGAAGTACCATATTTTACTGATTCAAAAACTCCAGCATTAGAGATGTTTCAACATTTCAACCTCTCTAAATTTGGGATACAGCATAAAATTGCTACTGTTTTAGAATTGTTAGGCTGGAGTGAAGTCCAATGTGTTCCAGATCTGTCTTTACTTTTGCCAGTATTCTGGAAGTACTATAAATTTAAAACAAATCTCAATAAAATTTATATAAAAATTGCTGCTTGAGTTTGGGAGGTGGAAACAGGAAGATGGGAGAGTTTTAGGCCACCCTAGGCTACACAGTGAGTTCAAAGCCAGCACGGATTACAGAAGTAGACTCTATCTCTATACAAGCAAGCAAGCAAGCAAGCTGGGTGCTGGTGTTTTGTTTTTGCCAGTCCCAGGGGCTTGAACTCAAGGCCTGAGCACTGTTCCTGTCTTCTTTTTGCTCAAGGCGTAGTACTCTTACCTCTTGAGCTACATCACCACTTCCAGCCTTTTCTGTTTATGTGGTGCTGAACCCAGGCATTCATGTAAGCTAGGCAAGCAATCTACTGCTAAGCCACATTCCTAGCCTCAGGGTGCTGGTGTTTTACACCTAGACTCCTAGCTACTCAGAAGGCTGAGATCAGATCCAAAGCATCATGGTTGAAAGCCAAGCTGGGCATTAAAGTCCATGAGACTCTATCTCTAAAATAACTAGCAAAAAAGTTTAGAGTGTGGCTTAAGTGGTAGAGTGCCAGAGAAGCAAGCAAGCCAAGTAAAGCACAGAGTTCTGAGTTCAAGCTCTGGCAGTGACAAAAAAAAAAAAATTAGCCAACTGCTGGTGGCTCATGCCTGTAATCCTATCTACTCAGAAGGCTGAGATCTGAGGATTATAGTTCAAAGCCAGCTTGGGCAGGAAAGTATGTGAGATTCTTATCCCCAATTAAACACTAAAAAGCCAGAAATGAAGTTGTGGCTAAAACACTAGCCTTGGGCACAAAAAATTCAGAGACAGCACCCAAACCTTGAATTCAAGTCCCAGAATCAGCACAAAAAAAGAAAAAAAACATTAAAATTAAATAATAAAGTCAGGCTTAGTGACTCTTGCCTGTAATCCTAATAACTACTCAGGAGGCTAAGATCTGAGAATTGTGGTTCAAAGCCAGGCTAAGGCAGGGTAGTTCATGAGATTCTTATCTCCAATTAACTGACCAGAAGAAAAAAAAAAAAGCCACAGGCTGTGAATGTAGCTTAGTGGTGGAATGCTTGCCCAGCATGCATGAAGCCCCAAGTTCAATTCCTCAGTACCACATAAACAGAAAAAGCCAGAAGTGGTGCTGTGGCTCAAGTGGTAGAGTGCTAGCCTTGAGCAAGAGAAGGTCAGACACAGTGCTCAGGCCCTGAATTCAAGTCCAGGACTGATACCAAAAGAAAGAGAGGAAGGAAGGGAGGGAGGGAAAGGGAGGAGAGAGGAGAGGAAAGAAAAGAAAAAAAAAGGAAGTAAGTTAGTTAAAAAAAAAAAGAAGAAAAAGAAAAAAGAATAAGAGGCAAGCTCTGGCAGGGTGCGGGTGGTTCACACCAGTAATCCTAGCTACTCAGGAGGCTGAGATTGAGGATTTCAGTTCAAAGCCAGCCAAGCAGGAACTTCCGTGAGACTCTTACCTCCAATTAGCCACTAGAAATCAGGAAGCGATGCTGTGGCTCAAGTGATAGAGTGCTAGCCTTAAGCTGAAGAACTCAGGGACAGTGCAGTGCCCAGGTCCAGAGTTCAAACCCCATGACCAACAACAACAAAAACAGAGCCAGGCTCTGGTGGCTCAGACCTGTAATCTTACCTACAGAGGAGTCTGAGATTTGAGGATCAAGGTTCAAAAACTAATACGAGAAACTTTTTTTTGGTCTGGGACTCAAACTCCGTACCTGACACTTTTGTTCACTGGCTGGTCCTCCACTACCTGAGTCAGGCTTCTAACGCCTCTTATCTCTAATTTTGGTAAAAATCAAAATGGAGGGGCTGGGGATATGGCCTAGTGGCAAGAGCGCTCACGTCATATACATGAGGTCCTAGGTTCGATTCCCCAGCACCACATATATAGAAAACTTCCAGAAGTGGCGCTGTGGCTCAAGTGGCAGAGTGCTAGCCTTGAGCAAAAAAAAAAAAAAAAATCAAAATGGAAAGGTGTAACTCAAGTAGTAGAGCACGAGCAGAAAAAGCTAAGCCAGAATACAAGGCCCTGAGTTTAAGCCCCAGTACTAACAAAGGAAGAAAAAAAAAAAAAAGGAGGAAAAGAAGACAAAGAAAATAAAAGCCAGGGGCTGGGAATGTGGCTCAGTGGTCGAATGCTTGCCTAACATGCATGAGGCCCTGGGTTCTATTCCTCAGTACCACATACACAGAAAAAGTCAGAAGTGACACTGTGGCTCTCCAGTGATAGAGTGCTAGCCTTGAGCAAAAGAAGTTCAGAGACAGCGCCCAGGCCCTGCTCAAGTCCCAGGACTGGCAAAAAAGAAAAGAAAAGGGGCTGGGAATATGGCCTAGTGGCAAGGGTGCCTGCCTCCTATACATGAAGCCCTAGGTTCGATTCTGTAGCACCACATTATACAGAAAAGGCCAGAAGTGGCTCTGTGGCTCAAGTGGCAGAGTGCTAGCCTTGAGCAAAAAGAAGCCAGGGACAGTGCTCAATCCCTGAGTTTAAACCCCAGGACTGGCAAAAAAAGAAAAAAAAAAAAGAAAAAGAAAAAAGAAAGCCAGATGTGTTGGCACATTCTATACTATAATCTCAGCAAATTGGGAGATTCCATCAGGATGCCATTCACTGCTGGCCTCATACAAAAATCCAAAACCCTATCCAGGAGGGAAAAAAATATGTAAAAAGGAGGGAAAAAAATATGTAAAAAGTACTGGGGACATAACTCAAATGGTAGAGCCCTTGCCTAGTAATACGCATGAGAAGCTATATTCAAGCTCCAGTAAATGTCAAAAAACAAACAAAAATCCCATAAATACCAAAATTTCTGCTTCAGACCTTTTGGAACTATACTGATAATTCTGATTGTAAATCTAAAGGAAAGCCAGTGTGGGGTTTATATTCTAATGGAAAATTTCTATCTTCCAACATACAAACCAAGTGCCATATTGAGAAATTGTTCTTGATGCTCTATATGTAGGATTATTTCTCATTACTCTTTCCATTAAGGAAATAGTCTCCCCACCATCAGTACTTTTCTCTGCTGGTTATTTTGAGATATGGTTTCACTTTCTGCCTGGGAATGTGCTTATTTTAGGCTTTCTATCATAGCTGGGATTGTAGGAATGCACCACCATCTACCTTTGCTTCACAGAGCTACAAAGAAAATTATACACACACACATTCTTATCAACAGTGCTCAGACTAAGTTCAAGTCTCAGTATCAGCACATACACACATACATACAATTTTGGAACTCTTATGGGTGTGTGTGTGTGTGCGTGTGTGTGTGTGTAGGGGTGTGTGAGTGCACGAGCGCCCCATCCTGGGGCTTAAACTCAGGGCTGGCCACTGTCTCTGAGCTTTTTTGTGCTCAGTGTTAGTGCTCTACTGAACTCTTTGGTGGCTAATGTGAGATAAGAGTATCACAGACTTTCCAGCATACTCTGGGTTAAAACTGTGATCTTCAGCTCTCAGCTTCCTGAGAACCCAGGATTATAGGTGTGAGCCACCAGTGCCTGCCAAAAATTTCCTTTAAACTTAAATATGAACTGTAAACACCATACAGCTTATTTTTTTTTTAAGACTTCAAGATTACTTGAGATAGCTGATACCAGATAAAGAATCTGGAGTATTTTTCTACATGTGTGTGCGTGGTACCTGATTTAATTCTGGTCAGTCAAAAGGCTTAAAGTCATTAATGGTTCAGTTTTTTAAATTATTTAGTTAATACTAAAAACTCCTAAAGATTTTTATCATGTAGGTTATAAAATTTCCCACAAAGGTTTAAATAAAACATTAAAGAATATCAACATCTCACAAATTAGATCTTAGAACAAAAATACATATATATTACATTATTTCTACATACAAAAGTGGCTTGTTATCTTCCGGATCATCATCTTCAACTTCCAAAAGCCAACCATACCCTCTTTGTCTCAGAAATGTGGTAGCTGTAGATTCTTTGATAAAATCACCACCGAGGTTTAATTTGACATCTGGGGATGCTATAGAGCCACTGAGATCTTAGGAGAAAAGAAGTAAAACTTAAACCACGTAAAATGTAAGATTCTTACCAAGAAGGAACATATTTCAAATAGTAATTATTTCACAATATTTGCTATTGCATACAAGTGTGAATTTTATATTTGATATCATAGTTTTTAATTTTATTTTTTGCCAGTCCTGGGGCTTGAACTTAGGGCACTGTCCCTGAGCTTCTTTTTGCTAGCCAGTGCTCTACCACTTGAGCCACAGTGCCATTTTTGGCCTTTTCTGTTTATGTAGTGCTGAGAATTCAGGGCTTCATACATGCTAGACAAGCACTCTACTACTAAGCCACCACATTCCCAGCCCAGTTTTTCCTTTTATTTTATTTTTAGTCAGTCGTGGGGCTTGAACTCTGGGCCTAGGCGCTGTCCTTGAGCTCTTTAGCTCAAGGCTAGTGCTCTACCACATTGAGCCACAGCTCCACTTCCCAGTTTTTTTTATTTTCTAAGAATAAAATGAGCTGGATGCCAGTGGCTTGAGCCTGTAATCCTAGCTACTCAGGAGATCTGAGGATCCAGGTTCAAAGCCAGCTGAGGTTCAAAGTCGGTCGACCAGGCCGGAAAACCATGAGACTCCTATCTCCAAGCAACCACCAGAAAACAGGAAGTGGTGCTGTGGCTCAAGTGGTAGAGTACTAGCTTTGAGCTGAAGAGCTTAGGGGCAGTGCCTAGGCCAAGAGTTCAACAAGCCCCAGGGCCAACTACAACAACAACAAAAAAAATGTGGTCTCAAGAGCAAGGAGAAGGGGTGACATTGTCCAAAAAGAAATGTACTCATTACCTGACTTATGTAATGGTAACCTCTCTGTACATTACCTTTATAGTAACAATAAAAACTGAAAAGTTTTCTTTAAAAGGCTGCCCTCTTGGGCTGGGAATATGGCCAAGTGGTAGAGTGCTTGCCTCTCATAGATGAAGCCCTGGGTTTGATTCCCCAATACCACATATATAGAAAAAAGCCAGGAATGGCACTGTGGCTTAAGAGCTAGAGTGCTAGCCTTGAGCAAAAAGAAGCCAGGGACAGTGCTCAAGCCCTGAGTTCCAAGCCCCAGGACTGGCACCAAAAAAAAAAAAAAAAAGCTGCCCTCTTATCTGAAAAATATCCAAACCAAAAATGGCTGGCTTAAGTGGTATAGCAAGCCCAAGATTCTGAATTCAAATCACAGAACTGCCACACAAAAAAAGTAGTGTTTCACAGAACTTTAAATTCTACCGGAGTTTTTGAGAACTATCATTACAACATCAGCTTAAGCGTCAATAGTCCTATCACAAACTTGTTTCAACAACTCCTGCAATTAATTACAATAAAACTTTACATTCTGAAGCTAAGTCTTAGCCCAACTACTAAGCTAGAAAGCAAGTCATTTATATGTTCTGGGTCCTGGTTTCCTATTGAAATTTCTTTCCAGGGTAAATAACTAATGATTTTTGACAGTTTTTGTTTTGTTCTTTTGTTCTCTTTGCAGTACTAAAGAACCCAGCTCCTCAAATACACTAGGCATCCAATCTACCACCTGGATGCTCAGCCCCTTAAAAAGTTTCTTGTAGAATTTTCTCAACTACAGATAAAGTTCACATAGTTTTGTATTCATTATCCTCCCTCAACTAAAATTTTAAAATATTCCAGTAGATACTACCAGAATCGTCATAGTTAAAAATTCTCTTAATTTTACTTTGTTTTATATGTTGATATTAAAAGCACTGGAATTTAAAATTCTAGTTCTAATATATACAAAGAACACTTTTGCTTGATTTAACAAAAGGAAGAGTTATAGGAAGAGTTATAGTGTTATGGGGTTTGTGGGAAGGGATTCCTCGTCCCTCCAAGAGTCCACTCCTCATGAGGTGCCAGACTTTGAAGTCAGGCCCCACCACGTGAACCCCATTTTAGAATCGAACCCTGAGCCAATCAGATTTGTACCTGTGTTCTAATCTTGCTTGCACAGCTGATTGTTGTAACCTTGTTCTTTGCCTTTATAAGCCCTGTGTAATCACAGCTCGGGGCTCCCTCCTAACCTCCGCTGTGTCGGTGGGTAGGACGAGGCCCGAGTTGGCAGCTCGTTAAATAAAGCCTTGCCTTGCCTTGCTTTTGCATTTCGGAGTGTCTGAATCTTGGTGGTCTTCTAGGGGGTGGTCTTGCGACTTGGCACAACACTCAGAGACAGTCTCAAGCAAAAAGATGGGTTTATTGGGGAAGCAAAAAGCGAACTGCCCGGCCAGGGACACAGCACAGACTCGGGAGCTGAAACCGAGATAGTGAAAAGCGGGCTGACTGGCCAGGGACACAGTGCAGACTTGAGTGCTGACACTGTGACCTGGAGCAGTCCTCAAATTGGGGTTTATAAAGGTAAAAGTGTAGCACAGATGTAGAAGGCTGACGCAGGGGGTAGGGTAAGGAACAAACAAGTTAAGCAAGCTATTTACAGAAGCAGAATTTTGGGGTCATGTTGACCTAATCTCCCCTCAACATTTCCTACCATGTTTCCCTAGTCAAGATGGAGTCAGCTCTACAACA